>NW_003519445.1:58181-79480 GCF_000190715.1 Dictyostelium purpureum | reverse complement strand
TTCTATTTACCTGGTTGGTTTTTGTTTTTTATATTTATAAATTTCTATAATAAAATTTTTTAGTTATTTTATTTAAATCACTTATTAAATAGTTTTTAATTTACTAATAAACATAGTTTTAAAAATAAAAATCTTTATAGCTTCTTACTCTTTTTTTTATAAATAATTGATTTAATAAAACCAATGAAAATTTTTATTTAATTGGCATAAACAGGTTTAGTTAATAAATTTCATAATTTATTGCATTTTTTAATTATTTTGTATTTTTTCATATATTTTCTAAATTTCAATTTTCATTTAAAAGAGTATTTAAATTTATTAATTTTATTTATTTATGTAATGGGTAATAAAATGTTCCAAATTTACCATAGGGGGTATCCTTTTGTGACAAAAAATTTAATAATATCTCATTGAATGGTGTGTGTGGGTTTGATTCAAAAAAAAATGATGTACAGCGGGATTGTATATCAAAAATTTTGAAAAAAAAATGTAAAAACACACACTTCATTTTTTCAAAAGAAATTAATATTATTTTTGCACACAGATAAAAAAAAAAAAAAAAAGAGGGAATATCATATTTTCCTTCTTATTATATTTTATAGTGCTATATTATAATTATTATTGGAAATTAACTTTGTTTTATTTTTATTTATTTTTAAATGTAAACATAATTATTTAATTTAAATTATCAATTAATATTAACATTATTGTAAAGCATTACTTGTAATAATGGTCTTTATATCTATTATAAAAGTATTAAAATTACAAAAAAAATATTGTTTTTTTTTTTTTTTTTTTAATTTTATTTTTTGTTTTTTTATTTGTTTAGAGATATCTATTTCTATTTAATATTATAAAATGAAAAATAATAATTATAATCTAGAGTGGGAAATAAATATTTACATAGTATGGGAATTATTATTCTCTTTTCTTTCCCTCTACTTGACCAAATTCATTGGAGAGTTTTCTAATCGTGTAATAAAATTTGCACAATCAAAAAATTACTATGAACAACGGATCTCCTATTAAAAATAAACTAATCCTACCGATTATATAGTATCCCAATAATATTAGATTATTTATTCTATTAGAATCGAAAAAATACATGTCCAAGCTATAATCTTTAAAATGCCGTTTCGATAGTTTTTATTTTTATTTTTCTTTTTTTTTTTTTTTTTTTTTTTATTTTTAATTTTTTTTTATTTTTTTTTTTTTTTAATATTTATTACTATTATTATTATTATTATTATTATTACTATTATTATATAGCCCAAAGAAAATAAATATTAAATATTTTAAATAAAATAAAAACAATTTTTTTTTTTTTTAATATTAAAAAAAAATCAATTTTTTAAACAAATAAAAAACAAGAAATGATAACAAACAACTCAAATTCAATACTAGTTTTTTTTAATGGGGAAATTAATAGGGTCTTTTTAAATAATAATGGTGTTTATTTAAAAAATAGATTAATTTCAAATCAAGAAGATCTTATAGAAATACTCCTTCAAGAGCCCATTTTAAACGATTTAGGTCTTTGTTCCTCTAGAAAAGAAAGAATACAAATATCCATAGATAGAAATAACAATAAAAAAAGAAAATATAACCAAGAAAACCAGTTTAATCTTTTAGATAATAATTCTATAGTATATGTTAACCAACAATAAAAAGAACTAAATATAATTATAATTATAAACACTATTGTAAAAGTTTAAATAAATATATAATATTGTTTAAATAAAATTTTTATTTTTATATTTGTTTGGTTAGTTTTATAGTTTATTTAAAAATTGATATTTTAACTCTATCAGAGTTTTTGTTTAGCTTTTCACGATCTTTGAAGACAGAGTCCCACTCTTGTAGTTGTTTATTAATAGTTTCTGGTGATAGTTGTCTTTTAAACTTTTCTAAGAACATTCTTTGGTTATGTTGTTCTAATGTTTCAGGTGCTGTAGAGGCTGTTTCTACTTGCATTGGATCTTGTTCTGAATCTATTTCGATGGGTTTTGGTTGTTGCTGTTGTTGTTGAAGTTGTTCTGCAGTTGGAGGATAGTATGGGTCATAAAATAAAGAGTCTTGTTGATGCTCATCATTTAAAACAGGTGTTAAAAAGTAGAGTTGTAAATTTGGGTTATTTAAATCCTGTTGAATTTGTTTGATTATATTTTGAACTTTTATTTGATATTGGTTTAATAATTGTACATTTTTATTATATTCTGCCAAATCTGGTTGTTGTGATGATGTATTGTTTTTATTGTTGTTATTACTATTATTATTTGGTGGTGTTATTAATTTAACCAATTGATGTATATCACGATTTAATTGTTGTAATTGAATAGCTTTATTTTCAATTGATATTAAGTTTAGAGATAATAGAGAGGATGTGGGTAATGGTGGTGCAATGGATTGCGTTACATTCCCAACAATGGTGCCTGTTGAAATAGGTGAAGTAATTGTATTTGGTTGTTGTTGCGGTATTGGTTGTGCAACTCTTGGACTATTTATATTTTGGGGTATTGGTGATTGTACATTTTGTTGAGGTATTGTTTGTGGTTGTTGTTGTTGATTTGGTGATTGTACCATTATTTACAAAAATAAATAAAAACAGAAAACAAAAAACAAAAAACAAAAAAAAAGTAATAAAAAAGTTTATTTTTAATTTAATAAAAAAAAAAAAAAAAAAAAATGAAAAATGAAAAATAATTAAAAAAAATTAAAAAAAAAAAAATATAAAAAAAAAAAAGAAAATAAAAAAAATTTAATATATAAATATATATTTGTGTATTATTTTACTGATAATAATTTAGATATTTTCTTCTTAATATTAGTACTCACATAAAAAAAATATTTCTTTTTTAATTTAATTATATGAAAAAAAGGTGGCACCTATTATTTTTTTTTATTTAAATTTTAAATTTTTTTTATTTTTTTTTTATTTTTTTAAAAATAATTATTTCAAAATTTTTAATTAAAATTTCTTTTTTTTATATTATACTTTCAAACTATTTTTATTTTTCGGTCGATTTAAATAAAAATGGCAAAAAAAGGGAAAAGACATCAAAAAAAAAATTCACAAGATATCAACAATGAAGAAGGTAATGAACAAGTTGAAAAAACTGTAGAAGAGACTGAACCAATAGAAGAAGCAGTCGAAGAATTAAAAGAAGAAAAAGAAATACCAAAAGAAATCGTAGAGGAAACTAAAGAAAAATCATCTGAACCAAAAGAAGAAATAGTTGAAGAACCAAAAGAAGAAAAAGAGGATGAAATAGAGCAAAAAGAAGAAACTGAAGAAAAAGAACAAACTGTAACTGAAAAATCAAATGAAGAAAAAAAAGAAGATAATATGTGGGCTGATGAAGATGAAATCGAAATACCAAATGTTGAAGGGTTAAACAATGATATCCCCGAAGAAGAGAACAAGAAATATATTATAAAGAAAAAAAAAGTTATAAAGGTAAAAAAAGAAAAGAAAGAAAAACCACCAAAGAAGGAACCAGAACCAACTCCACCACCACCACCACAACAATCATCAGGATGGGGAGGATGGTTTTCATCAATTGGTAATGCAGTATCAAATACAATTACTCAAATTGCCCGTGTAGATTTAGAAGACAGTGATGAAGAATCTGATGAAGAAGTCATTGTTGAAGAGGAGGTAGAACTTACCAAAGAAGAGTATGAAAGATATTTAAAAAATAAAAATCAACGTGAAGAAGAGTTTGATGAGGAGGGAAATGCAATTTTAGATGCTATAGATAATGGTGTATTTAAAACAGCAGATATGATTGCAGATTCATTATTTTTTGCTGGTAATTTCTTATCAAGTGGCTTTAAATCTGTTCAAGAGAATGCCAATTTGGAAAATGTTAACGCTATCACTCAAGAAGTTTCAAATATGTCATCAGAAACCAAAAATAAAATTTCAAACTCTGAACTCTATGGTAAAAGTCAAAAAATTGCTACACAAATGATGGACTCTTCAGTAGATGCATTAGAATCTGTTGGCCAAAGAGCTTATTCAATGTTTTCAACTCAATTAAAATTAAATAAAAATGCGCCAGGTACAGGTGGTAATACAAATAAATCTGATATTCCACAAGCAAATGAACCTTCAAATATTACAGATAAATCACCAGAAAGAAAAAAACAGACTTCGAAATCACCATCAACTGAAACCACTACTACAACTAGCAGCACAGATATTGAAACCCCAACCAAACAATCATTAAAAAAGAGCAACGATGACGATGAAGACACTATCGATATGGAATCATCTATTTTTGAAGCAGGCGAATTTGATTCAAGTGTTTGTTCTGAACATTATAATATTACCAAATTCACTCAAGATATTGAAAAGATTTCAGTTGAATCAACTATGAAAGTTCATCAAATTAATAGAAAGGTTGTATCAGGTTCTACAATCAAGTCACAAGTCGAAACTGTATTATCAGAAATTAAAGAGTTATTTGAAAGTGAAGATATAGTCCCAAATACCAACAACGAAAATAACAAGTTAACATTTAGCAATATCCACGTCTTTGAATTAGAAAAGAAATATACTAAATTTTTTGACTGTTTACAAGAATATATCCCATCATTAAAGAGTCAATCCATTGAGTTGGGTTTATGTCGTGGTTTAGAAAAGATTTATCAATTAGCATCTATCGGTTTAGAATTAATCGCAACTATTGCCGAAAGTATTCCAGATGAAAAACCATCAGAGAAACCAAGCTCAACTGATGAAATTAAAGATTGGACATTAGAAAAATCAAACCAACTTTTATTCTTAATTACTAAAATTTTACAAGATATTAAAGTAATCTCATCAATGTTAGCAGAGATTGTCAAATCTAAACAAACTCCAAACTCAAGAAAACTCTTAAATAGCCTCCACGTTGAAACCACAAATGCTTCATCATATGTTCAAGATACCAAAGGTGGTTTGGCAAATATTTGTCAAATTATGTATTTAAATGAAATTAAAACTTCAATTAAAGGTTCATCAAGTCCAAACACACCAATCAGAAAAAATAATATTTAATAAAAATAAAATAAAATCTTTAAATTAGATGTAAAACATCAACCCTATAAAACATTTCTTTTTTTTTTTTTCGTTTATTTAAACTTTTTAATTTCCATTTTTGAATAATTAATTAAACAATTCGCTATAAAATTATTTTTTAAAAAAAAAAAAAAAAAAATTTTCATTTTTTTAATTTTTTTTTCATTATTTTTTTAATTTTATTTTTCATATTTATCCTCAAATTAATAAAATGGATAGTACAATGACAGATATAGATAATAGTAGTCAGAATAGTAATAGTAATAGTAATAATAACAGCGAGAATATCGAAGATGTAAAAAGTATCAATGGTAAAAATAATAATATATCAACAAATGTTGCAAAGTTAGAAGATATTGGAACATTAATATCTCAAGGCGCAGAAGCTGTATGGTTATCAACTTTAATATATACAATATATATTTTAATATGTTAATATATTAATATATTTATTTTTATTTTAGAAAACTTTTGTAATTGATTTATATGGATTAAAATGTATTGTTAAAGAAAGATTTGTTAAAGCATATAGACATCCAACAATTGATCAAAAGATATCATCAAAAAGAATTTTACAAGAGGTCAGATCATTAAATAAATGTAAAAAGAAAGGAATCGATTGTCCATCGTTATATTTAGTGGATACAAAATTGAATAGAATCTATATGGAGTTTATCGAAGGTGAAACAGTTAAACAATTTTTATATACAAATCAATCCAAATCAGAACAAGAAGAAAGAGTTTTAAATGTAATGAACGAAATTGGTAAACAAATTAGTTCAATTCATGATATGGGTTTGGTTCATGGCGATTTAACTACATCCAATATGTTATTACGTCCAAATTTAAATCCACTATCAGAAAAGGATCAGTTGGTTTTCATCGATTTTGGTCTTTCATATGTTTCAAATTACGTCGAAGATAAAGCTGTTGATCTTTATGTTTTAGAACGTGCTTTTATAAGTACTCATCCAAACTCTGAAATTTTATTTAAAAATGTTTTAAACTCTTACGAAAAAAATGGGCCAAATCCAAAAGAGGCATCAATTGTAATTCAAAAATTAAATCAAGTTAGATTAAGAGGAAGAAAGAAATTAGCATTTGGTTAATAAATAATAATAAAATAAAATCAACTATTTTTAGAAAAAAAACAAAACAACCATAATAATTATTTTCTTTATTGAATAAGTAATATTCTTTTTTAAAATATCAATTTATTTGATTATTATAATTTTTTATTTATTTTTTATTTTTATTTTTTTAAAAATTTAATTTTTTTCATTAATTTTTTTTTTTTTTTTTTTATTAAATTTTATTAATTTTCATTTTGTGACCATCATCATATGTTATTTATATAATTTATATTTCTATATATGTATAAATTATAAAATGATAATAAATAAATTTTTTATATATATATTTTTTCTAGTTTTTATAATAAATAATATATTATTTATAAATTGTGATGTTCACCATCACAAAGGAGGCAAAAGTTTATTTGATTCATTATTTCAAGTAGAACATAATATTCAAATTGATGTTAAACTTTTAGGGTTTGACTCAACAGAACATGAAGAATTAGAAAGGTTATTAAATAGTTTAAATAATAAAATTAATCCATTGATTTTATTTCCTGTAGGTGTTTAAATACTCTTTACATATTCTCTTCAAAACACAAAAGCTAATTAGTTTTTACAGAAAATTCAAACCATTGATTTAATTAAACAAAATATAAAATATAAAGTTATTTCAGGTTCAAATAGTTTATTTAAATTAAATGAAGATATTAAAGATAGAGTTAAGGGTTATATTTCAGATAATAAACATAAAAGCACATTAGATCCACAATGTTCAGTAGCACCATATGATGTTGTAGATAATTTAGTTTATCAAGATTTTAAAGATGGTGATCATCAATCATACACAATTTATATTATAAATTCAATTTTCGATCGAGACGACACCCATTATAAATACACTTATTCACAAATGAATTCAGAGTCAATTCGTGAACTTCATAATGCTTTAAATGTAATTGATCATTTATGTAATGTTAAAATGTGGCAATCAAAATCAGAAAACTCAAGCGGAAATAAAGGAGAAGGTAGATATATTTGGATTGATATCGGTGCAGATTCTTCAGAATATGGACCACATACTAAAGGCACTGGTTTGGTAACAAACGAACAATTACCACAATTTTATACTAAATTTACAAAGGTAATAAAATGGTTTCTAAAATAATAACAATACTTAATATTTTTATTTACAATCTTTTTTTTTATTATAGAAACTTTATGATATATCAACATTTGTTTATCATACAACCAAACAATTGATTGCAACACCAATTTATCAAATACCACAAGAATATGGTTGGAGGGATTTAGAAATTCAATTAATTATGATACACGATCACATGGTTGGACTCGAAGAGAAGTCAGATCTTTTTGATTGGGATTTAATTCAAAAAGAGCTTTCAAAGATTCCTTTAGCATCAGGTCAAAAAATTTCATTTATAAAGAAAGAGATTTCAATGTTAAATGACCTATATGCAAGCCAAACTAAACTGGCCTCATTAAAAACTCATCACTCTGCATTAAAAGGTACCCAACAATATTTAGATTCAAAGGAATTACATTATTGGTTCAAGAAACATATAAATAGGTTTATTCCAGAATATCAAAAAGATTCTTTAAAAACAATTATACCAATATTTTTATTTGACATTTCCTATAAAGAATATTTATTATTAGATAGATATCATCAAGTAGGTATTGATTTAAATATTTTTTAATCTTTTAATCTATTAATTCATTTATTTATTAATTTATCTCTAGTCAATATCGTTCCCAGATATGGTTATTGCAACTCAAACACAAGGAGGATTATTGAAAATTGATTATCAATGTGACAGACAATTAGCAATTAATTCGGCAGATGCAACTAAACCAGCTTTACAATCATTACTATCAACAGTTTGGGGCATTACACCAAGTCATATGGTAGCACATAGAGATTCTAGATCAATCGAAAATAATTACGTTTGGTCAATTGGCTATAATCCATCAAATATGTTTACAAATCATAAAGAATTATCATTCTCACAAACTGATGCAGCAATTAGAAATTTAATTTATATTGATATTATATCCTCAATAGAATCATTAAAGAGTATTGTAGATCATATCGGAGATGACGAAACATGGGAAGAGTTTACTAGATCAAACCCAGAAATCACAACCATCGATCAATTCTTCCGTAATATTAACTCAACAATTGCAGAGATTAGTAACCACCTAACTCTTCACAAAAACCAAGAGGCTTTTAAAAAAATAGAAAAACTTCAAGATCTTTCAAACTCCATGAGCCAAGTAATCCACAAGATCCATTCAACAAAACATTCTTATTTAGAGTGTGAAAAACCAACTTTCCTCTTACCCGAATTCCTTAGTATAGTATTTACTACAACTGTAATTATTTATTTCTTATATAAAGTTATTTTAAAATCTATAAATCTTTAAATAAAATTATATTTTATATAAAAAAAGTTTTTTAATCGAGTTTTATTAAAATTAAAGTTTAATAATTTTTTTTAATAATTATTATTTCTTTTTTATGATATATGGTTATAAATAATTGTGATAATTCTTTTGTTTTGTATTTTAAATTACTAAATCTACTTTTAAGAAAATTAACCAAACAATTGCACCGGCCAAATAACAGCCTGCGGAAATTGTAAATATTGGGTTCCAATCGTTATTGAATGCGGATAATAAAACACCACCTAATAATGGACCTATAATATTTGGAATGGCTAATGAAAAGTTTGCTAAGCCCATTGAAACACCACTATATCTTTTTGTTAAATCTAAAGTACACAAATTACTACCAGAACTTGTAAATCCATTGGCAGCAATTGAAATTGTCATAAATATAATTTTTCCAGTTGTTCCAATTGGGGCATAAGCAGTTAAAAATAAAAATATACCTGGGATACCATAGCATAAACAACCCATTGTCTTTCTTAAGTATATCTTTTTAACATTGTATTGATTTAATAGTTTATCTGAAAGTAAACCAAATCTAATATTTAATTAAAGAGATTAGAATATAAAATGACTATAGAAAATTTTAATTGTTTACTTACACATTTGAAATTATAAAGCATAATATAAATGGTAATGCATTATAGAAAGCAAATTTTAAAGATGAATTTTCATTTAATTCTTTTGATAACCATGATGGGTACCATAATAATAGTAAAGAGTATCTAATAAAAAGGAAAAGTTAATTTATTTTTTTATATTTTTTTAAAAATAATATTTTAAATACTTACGCCCATGAACAAGTAATATTTACATATAAAATAGTTAACATTCCTCTTGATTTTAATAGGATTTTAACTACTTCTAAATATGGGAGTTCTTTTTCGATTCCATTTGATGATGGATTTGAATCACAGCTTTCTGATGGATTTGAATCACAGCTTTCTAATTGTGGTGATTTATTTATATTTTCTAGAATAATTTCTTTTTTATCCAATTGATTATAATTATCATTTTCATTGATATTTATCTTTTTACCAAAGTTTATAAATTCCAATTCATTTTGATGAATACCTGGTAAATTTTTTGGGTCATCTTTAATCATAACAAACCAAAAGAATGACCAAATTAAACAAATTCCACCAAATATATAAAATATATCGTTCCAAACAACATATTTTAATAAAATTGGTGATACAAACTAATAATAAAAAAATTAATAAAAAAATTATTTAAATAAAAACAATTTTTTTAGTAAAATTTTTACTTACATCACTAAATATAGTTCCAACATATACACCCGACCAAATGATACCAGCAGATCTTGAAATTTGACATAATGGGAAATATTTTGGAATTAAATAGCTAATAGTTGGAAAAGCAACACCTTGACTAAAACCGCAAATTATTCTAATTATAATTAATAGTGGACCAAATTTTGCAGTGATCGGAACAAGGAATGTAGTTAAAATTGATATGGTTAAACCAATAAATAAAGTTTTTTTAGCACCTATTTTTTCACAGATTTTTTGAGTAAATAATTGGGAAAATACATAACCCATTGAGAAACTTGCGAGAACTACCCCTTTAAAAATATTTGACCACCCATATTGTTTTTGCATTTCAATTGAGCAAACTGATATTGTAATTCTAATAATATACCCAACAAATAAAGTTGCAAAACCTAAAATAATAAATATAAATCTTTTTGGGAAATAGTATGGCGGTGTGGGGTATTTATCTTTATTAAAAACAGGTTCAGAGTCATTGTTTTTAAATGGGTTTTCTGTGGGTTTTTCCAACTCGGTGGTAACCATAACAGAGGTATCTACTTCTTGTTTTTCATTTTTATTGCTATTAACTATATTGTTTCTATATACAAGAAAAGAAAATTTTATTATTATATGGTTTTAAAATAATTATTATAATTACTGTGCACAATATTTATTTTTATAATAAAATTATTACTCTATAGACATTATAATAAAATTTCTTTTATAGATTATTTTAACTTAAATAATCAATTAATGAAAAAAAAAATTTTATTTATAAAATTTTGGTTCTTTCTTATAAAATTTATTTGTATTACAAATAAAAACAATATTTAAATATGTATATTTATATACCTATTTTATTATTATTGTTTAAAAATATATAAAAAAAGAAATGTTTTATTAAATTGGTAAAAATGAGTAATAATAATAAATTAAAGATTTTATTATTAGATACAGTTACACACAAAGATAAACCATAATGTTTATTTAAAAATAGATATTTATTTTTTTATACCAAAATGTATATCACACAAAGTTATTTTTATAAAAATGAAATTATTGCAATTATTATATATTGTTGATATTAAATGTTTCAATTATTATAAAATCAAAATTTTTATTTTTTTTTAATAATTTATTTTAATTTGTGGTGTGGGTATGGGGTATGTGGGGTGTGGTATGTGGGGGTTTTAATGATACAGGTATATAAAATTGTATACTATTTGTTAAAAATAGCTATCTATAGTAATTCAATTTAGTGGTAATGGGGTGAAATGAAAGAAATCTTGATTTTTTATTTAATTTATAAAAATACAAGCACATATGAAAAAAATAAAATAAAAAAAAAAAACAAAAAAAAAAGAGAAATTTTAAACACACAATATTTAATATTAAGATAGTGTCTATTTTATAATAAAACTTGTATTGTTAGAGAGGTTTATTTTCAATGAGTTTTTTATATAAGTCAATTGAATAAGTACACCAAACAATTTTTAAACACCACCATCTACTAAAATTATTATTATTTATTAATGTAATCGTTTTTTATTTTAAAAAAAATATTTAATTTATATTTTTAGCAATACTAAAAATAAAATAAAAATATTTTTAGTGAAACTAAAAAAAAATATGACAATTTATTATTATTAAAAATGATATAAAAAAAAAAAATGAATATCGAAAATCTTCTTTTGAATCTATCCTTATTAAAATTGATTTTTTTTATAAAAGTTTAATTATTTTTTATTTATATTTCTGATATATAAATAAAAAATATATAAAAGTTTTAATTTTTTAAATATTTATATTATTATAAATAATTGAACCCAATAATTAATTTATGGACATTTAAATAATTATATTTTTGGAAGTAATGATATAAATGAAATTTTTTTAAATAAAATATATTATAATTTACGAAATTATTTTTATTATTTTTAGCTTTTATAACTAATAAAACATTATGATAATACAAACTTTACAATATTGTTAAAAATTCGGGAAACACAATGCAGTATTTTCTTGCAAAAATGAGATTTGACCTATTATAATAAAAATATAATTGTTTCCAACATTTGGTATTATAAATAATGAATAACTTTTAAATCAAACACACATAAACAAACAAATCTATTTTATAATAAATAAATAAACCCACACACAAACTTTTATGACAATATATCGACACTTACCCCTTAAAAAAACATAAAATTAGGTTTATATTTTCTATAGTGATTAAAAATTATCGTTATTCTCAGTTTTCACCGATTATCGTTAACATATTCACTTAAAAATTTTTAGAAAAAATTATTTCTTTTTTTAGAAAAAATTATCACTTTTTTGAAAAAAACTATTCATTTTTATTCATTTTTAAAATTTGCAAATTGATGTAAAAGAACAGCACAAACACACATCATAATTTTTCTCTTTTTCGCGCTTCTTTTAATTTTTTTTAAAAATTTTTTTATTTTTTTAATTTATTATTTTTTAATATTTTATCATGATGATATAGTTCATACCCCATACATCCAATAAAAAATAGGTTATAATATATATCTATTGATATTACCAAATTATAATAATAATCTAATTTTAAATAATAACATCGGTTTTCATAAATATTAACCAGACTATAAAACCCACACCATAAGTACATCCAGATAAAACAAAGATATAGGTCCAATCGCCATTAAATGCTGTAAGTAAATAACCACCAACTATTGGACCCAATGTTGCGGTAATTCCAGAGCATAAATTAGCAATACCCATAGCAATAGAAGCATTCTCTATACTTGATAGATCCAAAGTAACAATTTGTGAGCTAATATTTGCAAAACCATTGGCACCTATAATTAAGGTAAGGAATGCAATTTTCCCAATATAATTAACTGGTGAAAATGCTAATAAAAATAAAAATATAGAAGGAATACCATACATAAAACAACCGAATGTTTTTCTTACATAAAGTTTTTTGAAACCTTTTGCTAATAGTTTATCAGATACAAATCCAAAAACAATAGAGTTTAAAAAACCCACTATAAATGGAAGAGAGTTAAAAAACGCAAATTTAAAACCATCACTATTTCCTAGTTGTTTCGAAAGGTATGTGGGTGCCCAACTTAGTAATAGGAAATAACCCCAATTACAAGATATATTTAAATACATTAAAGCCAACATTGGTTTCGATTTTAAAAAAGTCTTCATCACAAACAAAAATGGCTTTTTGGTGCTCTGGTTTTCATCGGTTGGATTACCAGTGTCAGTGTCACCAATGGTTTTTAACTCTAACTCTTTATCCATAGTCTTACCGTGGTTTATAAATGCAACTTCATTTTCGTGTATTCCTACCAACTTGATATCCTTTGGGAAATCTGAAATAAAAATAAACCATAATATAGACCAAATTAAACATCCACCCCCAATAATGTAAAAAGAAGCTTCCCAACTTACAAATGATAATAGAACTGGTGTTATAAAATCGCCAATCACAGTGCCACTATAGACACCTGACCATATAAAACTAGCTGATGAAGATCTTTGGCAAATAGGTATCCATCTTCCAATCAACCAATTCATTGTAGAAAAAGAAACACCTTGGAAGATTCCACAAAATACTCTAACCAATATAATGGTTACTTTATTATGTGCTGCTAGAGGTACCAAAAACAATGTGAAAATGCTCATAGTTAATCCTGTAAAGATTACTTTTTTTCCACCAAATCGATCGCATAGATACTGTGCTGGGATCTGTGTCATGCAATATCCCAAAGAGAAAGCAGCCAATATAAATCCCTTAAAGGAATTGCTCCAATCATATTTATTTTGCATTTTAATTATAGTTACGCTCAAGACCACCCTTGTAACATAACAAATAGCAATGGCCAATGTACTTAAAGCAATAAATAAAAACCTTCTTTGAAAATAACCTTTTGGTGTCGGATACATATCTGATATCTTTATGTCATTTTTATTTTTCTTTTCGACTGGAGCTATATCATTGTTTAAATTCTTTTCGATTTCATTCACAATTGAATTACTACTACAATTACACATAAAATTAAATTAATACCATATAGAATACAAGATAGATAAACCATTAATAAATAAATACTTTTCATTTATTAATTGCTTCATTTTTTTTTTATTTTTAGAAAATTTGATTACTAAAAAAAAATTAAAATGAAACTATTTAAACAATATGATATTAAGAAAAGAAAAAAAAAACTAAAACAATATAAATTTATTAAAATATAAAACCCAAAAATAAATAATAAAAGTGTATATAATTTTAGTAATGGTATAATAAAATATACATAAATATTTTTTTTTTTTTTTTTTTCCTTATTCCATATTTAAGATGAATTTCTTTATTCATTGTTTTCTAACACATCTTTTGGATGATACTATATATTTGATATTGGGTGGTGGTGGGGGGGAGGTATTAATATTGTTAACAATATATTTATTTGATTTTTATATAAATGGGGTTATTTTTTTTTAAATATTTTGTTGTGTTGTAATCTGAATCCATTAATTAAAAATAATCCATTTAAAAGGAATCTTTTTATTTTGAATTTTATACATTCATCAATACCATTGTTGTATGTATAATTGTATTTTTTTTCTTTATTTTTTTAATTTTATTTTATTTTTTTTATTACTATATTTCTTAAACTATTATAATTACTATTGGATAATTGTAAAGAATTGTTATTATTTACATGGTTGAATTAGTGATTATTAATATCTATTATTGAAGATAAATCTAGTGTGTGAAATGTTTTTTTTTTTTATTTCCTAATTATTAAAACTATTATTATATATTATTACATTTTATTGTTTATTTTATTATATTTTATTTTATTTTATTTTATTTTAATTTATTTTAATATATTTAATTTATTTTATCATTGTCAGAGTTGAAATAATTTAATTAAATTTACCCTGCTAAAGTAAAAATAATATCTTTGAGTGATTGTGTGTAAATATTTTAAATTTTAAAAAAATTTTAAAAAATTGATTTTATATTCTATTTAAAATAGGTTTTTTATTTCTTATTTATTTGAATTTCATTTAAAGAATAAGTTATATGTGAAAAGGCAACTGCCTCCTTTAAATATATAAATTAATTTAAAAAAAAAAAAATTTTAAAAAACATTTTTATTTTTATTTATTTTATTTTTTTATTTTTTTTTCATTTTTTTATTTTTTTTAATTTTTCTAAAAGTTAATTTCAAAAGCTTCTCGTATTTCATTTCTTAATTAATTGTTTCGTTGCTATTTATTATTTCTTTTTTTTATAGTTTTGATTTGTTAAAATTATAATATCTTTTTTTATTTATTTTTAAATTAAAATTTTTTTTCAATTTTATTAAATTTTTTTTTATTTTTTTTTTATTTAATTTTATTTAATTTTAAAATTTATAAATATTGTTTTATTTTATTGCTTTATTTTTTTTATTTTTTAACGATACAATCATTTCACACTTCCTCTCTTAAAAAACACAACAAAAATAAAAAAAACCAATAAAATAATTTCACTTATTTATGTGTAATATAACAATAACAAAATAACCAGATTAATCAACTATATACCACTATAGTAATGTTTTTAAATAATTATTAGATTTTTTTTTACCACAACAATATAGAATTTAAATTACAATATATTAATAAACAAATAAAATAAATCATGAGTGAATCAAGTCCATTCACTGAAGATAGCGAAAACTCTACAAAAATATTTCAAGATTTATTATTCCAATCATTTAATAACACCAATAATAATACAACAAATGATAACAATAAAAGCAATATACTACTTAAAAAATATAAATTTTTAAATGGTGGATATAATAACTATGAAACCGATTTAATCATAAAGGTTTTTAATTCTGTACCAATTATGATGGGTGTTTGCGATTTATATGACAACTCAAATTCAAACTTTCAAATACAAGATTCCCAAAATTACGATTTTAAATTTGTGGTTTCAAATAAATGTAATTATTCAAAGAAAAAAAAAAAAAAAAAAAAAATCTTTTTATAAATTTAATTTTAACACTCTTTTTTATTTCAAAACTAAAGGCTCAGTCGATGCATTATATATGTTTTTAGGTGAAGATCAGGGATTAGATGGTTTATTTTCAGTTAAAGAATTAAATTTACCAACTTATTTTACCACATTATGGATAGAGAATATGTTAAGATCATTAAGAAAGAAAAAGATTGTAAAATTTATGTATCCAAGATATATCGATAACGGAGAGGCACCAAGTTCAGATGACTTTTATTCTCAAAAAATTGTATGGAAAAAATCTTCAATGTGTTATTTAGGACCAGGCGAAGATGGATCTTCAAAGAGATTTTTTTTTACATCAGAAGAAGTTACTAAAGAAAAGTTTAAAAAAGAAGAGTTAATCAATGATTTCAAAAATAGATTAGAGACATTAGAACACAAAATCGATCAAAGAGTAGATGAACGTATAGAGACAAGATTTAAATATGTTTTAGAATCAATTCCTCAAATGGTTTGGGTTACCGATAACCATGGCAAAATAGAATTTGTAAATAGGCAATGGAAAGATTATCTAGGTATAGATCATGCAGGTCAATATTTAAATTGGGGTAGTATATCCTATCAACAGAATAAACATTTACAGCAACAGCAACAAAAATCAGGTTCAAGTACAACACCAAAGATAAACTCACCAAATGGTCAAATTGATTTCGATTCACAATGGCATTATTCACTTAAAGAGATGAAGAGATTTGAAATGGAAATACTTTTACAGTCGATATCTGGTGAATATAGATGGTTTTTAGTTAGGGCTGAACCTTATATAGAACCAAAACCAAGTAATACATCCTCAACCCCAAGCATACATTCAATTAATTTTAGCGATATAGACCAAGGAAATACTTCATTGGATATTAAATGGATTGGAACATGCACGGATGTTAATGACCAAAAGACTGCTCAAGATCGTATCGAAAATGCTGAAAAATCAAAAGCAATCTTTTTACAAACAATGTCACACGAAATGAGAACTCCTCTAGCTGGTATTATGGGCATTAATTCTTGGTTATGCACTTCTTCCCCACAACTCTCTGGTGAGCAATTAGATGGTTGTCATACAATAGAAATGTGCGCAGAAGCATTATTAGTATTAATTAACAATATATTGGATCTTAGCAAATTAGAAGAAAATAAAATTATACTAGAAGAAACAGAATTTTATCCATCAAAAATAGTTGAAGATAGCGTAGATATTTTATCATCACAGGCCGAACAAAAGAGATTAGATATAATATTCCAACTAAAATATAAAAGCTTACCAAAAGTTGTAGGTGATTTCTATCGTATAAGACAGGTTTTAACAAATTTAATTTCAAACTCAGTTAAATTCACACCACCAGGTGGTCAGGTTACTGTAGGTTGTGAAGTTTATCAAGAAACAGGTACAACAACAAGAAAGAGATCATCTTTAGATAGTATCGAAATTACAAGCCATGATCAAAAGATAGTAGTTCCTGGAAAATATGGAAAGCTACTATTTTGGGTTATCGATAATGGTATTGGTATACCTGAAGAGGGTAGAGAAAAACTATTTCAAACATTTTCTCAATACGATGCATCCACAACTAGAAAATATGGTGGAAGTGGTTTAGGTTTAGCAATTAGTAAACGTTTAACTCAGCTTTTAGGTGGTGATATTTGGTTTGAGAGCCAAAAAGGAAAAGGTTCATCGTTTCACTTTTTAGTTGAAGTATTTTTCCCTGATTATCAGACCATTCAACAATCGTCACTACAACCACAATTTAATATAACTAATCAATTGACATCAAATGATTCATCAACTAGTGGTACAAATAATATATCATCTTCGACATCGGCCTCTACAGCAACAACAACAGCATCAACAAATAATAATATCGATATAGCTTCATTATGTTCAAAAATTATAATACTATCAACAAATAAAAATTTGGTGGATTCATTGTCCCAATGGATCGGTGATTGGTCAAACTCAACAAATGTTGATTTATTATATGATGTCGAATCAATTGAAGAAATTTCTAGAATTGCCTTAATTAATAATAAAAGATTAGACTTTTTATTTTTAATTGAAGATTCTTATTGGATCCATTATAGTGATACAATTTCAAATGTTCAAGAAACTATTGAATCGTTGGTTAGTCAACAACAAGTTCAAATGCAAATTGATCAAACCAAACAAACTACTGAACAACATCTTCAAAAGCATCAATACCAACATCAACAATTAATTGTACCAATTATAGCTTCAGGCACAACCACTACAACAACTACAACTACCACCACAACCACAATATCAACACCACCAACCAATAATAATACCACCAATAATAATACAAACAATATCAATAATAATAATAATAATCAAACAACCACAACACCACCATTACATAACATTAAAAATGTATTTTTAAGTTTTTCAGTACCATACTATAATTCAAGTACCTTAAAGAAACCTATTAAATATACCCCTTTAAAAGATTGTATTTTTTCAAATTTGTTGTATTTTAAATCACTATATTCAAATGTAAATTCTTTAGAGGTTATTAAAACCATCATAGCTACTCAAAAAATCTTTCATCGTCTTCTTCACCAAGCTCGCTTTCACTTTCATCATCACCGACCATTCAGGCTTAACAGTATCATCGACCCATACGGAAGTTAACGCCAAAAAAATTAAATCAAATTCGGATCAATTAGCTAATTTTTCACCAGTTTTAACACCAATCCCACCATGTTTAAATTTAAATAGCAGTAATATAAATACAGCTAATATGCAAATTGAGCCAATTGCAGAAACCCCCAATCATAATCATGATAATGATATTAATCAACAACATAGCCCACAGTTACATTTACTACCACAACAACAACATAGTCCTCAAAACAACTCGCAACCACTTATTATTAATAACCATATTATTAACCAAGATGGATCAAATAGCAATACCAATCAAAAGAAAAGAAGAAATTCAGTTGTTAGCGATACCGATATCCCAATTGAAATGACAGCCGTTAGATATCCCCTAAAGATAATGGTGGCTGAAGATAGTCAAGTAAATCAAATTGTAGCAAGCAGATTTTTAACGAAATTAGGTTACAAAAAAGAGGAGATTGTTTTTGTAGTTAATGGTCAACAAGCCATTGACTATATAGACAACATAGAAATGGTAGATGTGATTCTCATGGATATGCAAATGCCAGAGTTGGATGGATGTGAAGCTACAAGTCGTATACGTATCAAATATCCAACAACTGGTCCCCATATTATAGGTTTAACAGCTTTTTGTTTTAATGAAGATAAAGATAAATGTTTATTAAGTGGAATGTGTCATGTAAGTAAAACAAAAATAATGTATTTTAATATTTAATTAAAATTTTATAATAAATTACTAATATAATAAATTTATAGTATTTATCAAAACCAGTAAAACTAGATGTTTTAGCAGTAGAGTTAAAAAGAGCTTGGTTGATAAGAAATAACTTAAGGGTTTGCGGATGCTGTTAATTCACTGCGTCACCATATTATTTTTATGTTCCAAGATACAATGATATCATAATAACACTTTCAAACAAAATTTTATAATAATTATCGAAAAAAATAATAAATAAATTTGTAAATTAAACAAAACCCTTAGGGCAATTTAAAGAAAAAGAAAAAGAAAAAAAAAAATGGCACATAGGTTATACAATCTCCCCATAAACCAAATGTTGGGAAATTTTTTTTCAACATTTTTTTTTTTTTAATATTCCAAAAAAAAAATTGGGGTGGGAAAATTTTGGGGGGCGGGTTTTTTTGGAAATAAAAAAACCCAAGGGGTTTTTTAAAAAAATTTACCCCAAAGGGGCCCTTTTAAAAAACCAAAAAAAAGGAATTTCCCCCCCCCCCCCTTTTAAAAATTTTAAAAACCCCCCCCCAAAAAAATTTTTTTTTTTTTAAAAAATTTTTTTTTTTTTTTTCCCCCCCCCCCCGAAGGGGGGGGGGGAAAAAAAAAATTTTTTGGGGGAAAAAAAAAAAAAAAATTTTTTTTCCCCCCCTTTTGGGGGGGGGCCCCCGTCCCCCCCAAAAAAAAAAAAAAAAATTTTTTTTTTTTTTTTAAAAAAACCCCCAAAAAAAAACCCCCCCCTTTTTTTTTTTTTTTTGGGGGATAATAAAAATAATAATAATAAAAATAATAATAATATTATTATAATAAAGTAATAATTAGGTTTTTTCACAAATTTAGTTTCTAATCACACTTTAAACACACTCACTATTGTTAATTTGTTTTGTTTTTAAAACCTTTTTTTTTTTTTTTTTTTTTTTTTTTTTTTTTTTAAGAAAATGATTATTGGGGGGGTTAGTTATTAAAAATAAACTAAATTTAATTTTTCCCAAAAAAAGATACTGAAATATATCAAAAAAACTTGAAACTAATATTAGAATCAAACTGATATAATTGTACAGGGTAAGTATATCACCTCCACTATTAAAAAAAAAAAAAATTTGTTTTTCAGAAAATATTATTATTAAAAAGAACATCGATATTATGATAATTAATATGCACAACAAAACAAAAGCTAACAAATTAACCAACAAACAAAACATCCACAAATGACATTCACTTGGTAAAAATATATTTTGGAATTGTATCATTGTTTTTATAATATGAGAGAGAAGAAAAGGAAAAAAAAAAAATTTTTTTTACTCCCACACTAACAAACCCCAACACTAATAATGTGAATTTTTATTTAAGGTATTTTTTTTTTTTAAATACCAGATATACATGTTTTATTCAACACACTCCAATCAAACTAACAAATTATTTTTGATTGTTTTCCTTTCTATTTCTATTTTCTTTTTTCTTTTTCTTTCTTCCTCTCCGATACTTTCCTTTTCAATACAACTATCCTTTTTTTTAAAAAAATGAAAAATTAAAATAATTATGTATTATTGTTAATAAATCCAATTCAATATAATAAATTTAATAACAACAAACACAAAATTTTAATTTAATTAATTTTAATATAATTTTAATTTAATTTAAAATTTTATAATTTTTATAATTTTATAATTTCAAAATACGTTAAAGTATAAATAAATAAAATTTTATTATATTCAATTATTTATGTCCCTATAACTTAATATTTATTATTTATTTATCATTTTTTATTTTGTTGTATTATCATTATTATAATTTTAACTATATATTGTTTAGAATTTCTCAAAAGTAAAATTTCACAATATATTTAATTTATCGCTATTAATTTCATTCATCTTTCAGTTAAATTAATTAAAATTTTTTTTGTATATAATGAGTTCCTATTTTTATTTTTTATTTTTTTTTTTAATTATTAAATTTAATTGTTTTAAT
>NW_003519445.1:55552-57466 GCF_000190715.1 Dictyostelium purpureum | reverse complement strand
GTTACTAATAAACTGTTTAGTTTTATATATACATGCTTAACTATAACACCATTTGAATTGTTATTCACGTTTCTCGATAACCAAAAACAATTGTAATAAACAACACCAAATATTAATCATAAAAAAAAATAGTAAATAATGAAAATAAAAAAAAAAAAAAAAAAAAAAAATATTGTCATTGATTTCAAAAAAAATTATAATAAAAAGTTTGTTTGTTGGGTTGTTTGCACCCCAATAATAAATAAATAAAAAAATAATATTAAAAATAAAAAAAAATACCCTCCCCCTTTAATTACACAAAGACATTAATTATAAACAATCTATAATTATCATCGGCTATATGGCCAATTTAGCTGAAAAGCCCATAATTTATTTTATTTTTTTCTTTTATTTTTTTTTAAATTTTTTTTCAATTTTTTTAATTTAAAAAAACCACCCACAAGAATCATATTTTTTTATTACATAACAAAAACAATAATAAAAATAATAAATAATTTTTGCATGACACAATATGATGTTAATTAATAATACTATTAAATAAGATATAATCTCAAAACTTTAAAAAAATTAGATTACACATTCTTTCTCATAGAGAAAAATCAAACTACCCACACAAACTAAAATTAAAAAAATAATTACCCAATATACCTTCGTGATAGAATGTTTATTATCGCGATGGTTTTTTGTGCTATACAATTAACTAAACGATGAAGAACCTCTTTCACTAAGAAATTAATAAAACTATAATATAAGGTACCCATAAATTTATTAATTTTTAGATATTCAAAAAAAAAGGGACACACAAGTGTGCAAATCAAATATTTATTTTTATTTTATCAAAAAAAAAAACAAAAAAAAAAAAAACAATTTTTAACTCTCTCAAAATTCAAAAAAACACTATCAAACCCCATTTTTTTTTTTTTTATCAAAAATCATATTATAGTTGGTTTGTTATTGACAAAAAGAAAAATAGTTTCTATATATATCCTTGTGTTACTAATAAACCAAAAAATCAAGAGTCACAAAAAAAAAAAACTAACAACTATAATATGGGGTCATTTATAATATTGTGTTTTGTTTGTTATTGTAATTTTTTGGGGGCTATAGTAATCATAATAAAAATCAATCCATAAAAAAAAAAAAAAAAAAAAAAAAAAAAAATTAAATAAATAAATAATAAATAAATAATTAAAAAATAGAATAAAAGAATTTATAAAAGAATAAAAATAAATAAATAAAAGTATAAAAAAAGAATTACATTATAATATTTTGTATAGTGGCGTGTTTTTTTTTTTACTGTTGTCATCGTACTAATATTGTCTTGTTGTTGGTAACAGAGCCCAATAATTGTATTGTGTGGTTCTATTATTGTTTAATACCAATATCATTATATTCACTCACCAACACCACTCTTAACAAGATTTTTTTTTTTTTTTTTTTTTTTTTTTTAATTAATTAAAATTTAAATTATCATATAGTTCTTTTGTAGTTTATATTTTCCTTTTCTTCAAATGTCTTGGGGTTGTTATAAAATAATATTTTATTTTTATTTTTTATAATTTTTTTTAAAAAAAAATTTAGTAATCTCATACTATCTCTTTTTGAATTTTAAAATAAACAAGATCAATTTTTTTTTTTTTTTTTTTTTTTTTTTTTTTTTTTAAAAAAAAATTTAAATAAAAAAATTCGTCCAAAAAAAAGGGGGGTCCTTTTAACCCTTTTGTAATTTAAAGAACCAAAAATTTTGTTTCCAAACCAAAAAATTTTCCCAAAAAAAAATAATTTTATTTAAATTTTTTTTTTTTTTTAAAACAAAACCGGGGGGGAATGCCCAATTAAAAAAACCCTTTTTTAAAAAAAAAATTTAATTTTTGGGGAAAACCCCTATTTTTCTCCAAAAAAATTTTTTTTTTA
>NW_003519445.1:41717-55364 GCF_000190715.1 Dictyostelium purpureum | reverse complement strand
AAGATATAATTATAGTATTATTTTAAAAAAAAAAAATGGCATCAAACTTTTTATTAGATGGAGCCTCAACATTTGATCCATTCAGTATAGAATTTCCAATTAATAGATTCAATGATAATCCTGCTTTTTTTATACCACCAATAAAATATACAAGTAAGTAAAAGAATTAAAAAAAAAAAAAAAAATTAACAAAATTAACAAAACTCTTCTTTCACTCAAATTTAGTATGCTTACCACAAAAAGACCACTATATAGTCGAAAGACAACTCAATTTAGAGCAAAAGCAATATGTTTATAATTTTGACCATAACGTTAAAGTCGAAGGATTAAAAGACCCAGTCCCAGGCTTGCCACCATGTTTTAGATTAGTAGCCCCAACTTATGATTTACCAAAACACGAGAAATTAGAACAAACATGTCTAATGCCACACGGAATAAGCTTATTATTTACAGATGTAAGAATTTTTTTTTTTTTTTTTTTTTATAGAATAAAGTTTTATTAATTTTCTTTCTTTTTTAGTTCCAATCAAAAATAAATAATTTTATAGTTGGAAATAAACCAGATTATTTAAGATCAGTATCTGAATATTTAAAAATGATAGTTTTACCAGATCCACCAAAAATTATTGCACGTCAAACAACAGAAAGCTTAAATCAATTTGAATGGTTAAATGATGAAGAGTTTGGTAGACAAAGAGTACAAGGTTTAAATGCTGGCCAATTAGTAAAGCTAAATCAAGATAAAGTTGACAAGTTAAATATATCACATAAATTACAACTCGAAAAGATGAGACCAACATTCAACATGATCCTCAAAGAAAAACTTAATTTTGATTTCGAAAGCGCTCTTAGTAATGGTTACTTGTATATGGTAGACTATGAAATCTTTGATACTGCCGACTATATCGAAGCTGCTAAAAAGAAAGGAAGATATGTTTGCTCGCCATTAGCCCTCTTTTATTTTAACACAAATGATGAAAAGCTATATCCATTATGCATCAAAATTTTACAAAATGATGAGAATTCACCAGTTTTCACACCAGCCTCATATCCACCTGCATCATGGGTTTTCGCCAAATTATGGTTTCAATCTGCAGATGGCCAACATATGGAGTTTATTACTCACCTCTATGAATGTCATTTATTAGGTGAAGTTTTTGCAATTGCTACTCATCGTCAACTATCAACATCTCATCCAATATTCCAACTTTTACATCCACACTTTAACCTTTTATTAGATATCAACTTGAGAGCTAGAAGAAATCTTTTATCAAAAGATGGTCCAATCGAATCATTATTAGGCGGAGGAAGTATTGCTGCTTTAAAATTAATTGCAAAACATCATAAGGAATACTTATGGAGAGAAAATACTTTTATTGCTAGGTAATTATTAAATACATTTATAAATTAAATAAATATAATACTAATTTATTTTATATTAGATTAAAGAAAAATGACCTTTATAATGATGATAAAATGAATAAATATTATTATAGAGAAGACGGTATTTTTATTCACAAAAATCTTTATAAATTTGTTTATAATGTTTTGTCCAAATTCTATACTAGCGATATTGAAATAGAACGTGACTTTGAACTACATGCTTGGATCGAGGATATAAGTAGTGATTGGGGTGGCACACTTAAAGGTGTAGTCGAGGGTGATAAAATTAAAAAACTTGAAGAGATTGTTCAATTGGTTTCAGATATTATATTTAGAGTCACTGTAGAACACTCTATTGGTAATCACGGTCAATGGGATATGTATGGCTTCACCCCAAATGTTCCTGGTGCTTTATATATGGATCCAACTAAAATTACTGAAGGCATTCCAACTACATTCGAAATGATTTGTAATGCTCTTCCACCCAAAAAAGAAACAAAAGATCAAATTGCAATAACTCATCTTTTAGCAAATACTGATACCGGTCTTCCAACCTTTTTAAATACCGAATATATTTTTGAAAGTGATATGGCTGTACCAAACTTTAAAGAAATTACTCAAAAATATAAATTAGAAATGGAAAAACTTTCAAAATCAATTGAAGCAAGAAACAATGTTGTATATATGCCATATAGCTACATGAACCCAAGTAAAGTATGTGCATCAATCTATATTTAATCAACAAAAAACTAAAACTAAAATTAAAAAAACAATTTAATATTTAAATACAAAATAAATAGTAATAATAATAAAGTAATACTACAAATAAAAAATCTTTCTGTAAATATTTTAAAAAAAAAATTATTTATTTAAATTTCTTTTTTTAAATAATATTATCTAATATACCCATGGAATTAAAAAATTAAACCCTATTTGTATTTCTCACTTTTATAAAAAAACTATATAAATAATATTATAATATAATAATAGATTCAAAATTAAAATTTAAGATTAATGATTTTAAATAAAAAAAAATTTTGAATTTTATTTAAAATAATATATTTATTTTTTGTGGATCTAAATATTACAAATATCTATATAATTTAATGAACCACCATCAAATTTACAATTGTCTTGATTTTCATAATGGCTTTCATGATAAATTCCTCCAGTGCAGCCTGGTTTGGAAAAAGTTGAAACTGTTGTTGTTGTTTTATTACAAGAAACACTTTGTGAATTAGAATATATGCCAAATCCAATGTTTGTGCATTTATCAACATATTGGTAATCAATTTGAAGGAAATCCTTGTCAAAGTCACCATTACATTCACCACTATAGGTTACACTGAGGTAAGTATCGGATGGTACTTCATAGTTTTCTAAAATTGATAATTTAAAAGTATTGCCATAGCCTAAAACACATGAAGATTCACAAGAACCACTTGTATGTTCTACAATATTGAAGATATTTCCTTTTTTGGTTTTAAAAAAAAATAAATTAGAAAATAGTTTTTAATTATCAATTAAATATTTTTTTAATAACTACCTTTACAACTAGAATCGTCATAAATAGTTTCAAAAATAGTATCTTGTTTAGTTGTGAAAATAACTGATGTTAGATTATATGTAACACATTGTGATTCTTGATATAGTATTGCACCAAAATAATTTTCACCCATTTCGCATTGGGGATTGACAGGTGGTTCTCCTGGACAAATACCCATGTAATTATATTGTTCATATAAAATATATGATGATGTTGATTTTAACAATGAAATTGAAAGAATTGAAAATAATAAGCTTTTTAAAATATTCATTTTAATTATTTTTTTATGTTTTATTAATTTGATTTTAAAAAAATGAATTATATTTTTTTTTTTCTTTATATAAAAAATAAAAAAATAAAAAAAAAACAAAAAAATAAATATATAAATTTATAAATAAAAAACTTGAATAAATAATAATAATATCAAGCTTCTATTACTTCGTTGATAATCTATCCAACGGAATACCAGGTTAAAAAATCTATTTTGTAACTTCTATTTGGTTCTTTGTTTTTTTCATACATGTAAAAGCATATTTGAAATACCGTTTCATTTTTTAATCAATTTTTTTTTTGTTGGAAAATTTTTGGTGTTAGGTTTGAAATTTTATTGCTATGAATATTTTTTCAAAGCTCGGAAATAAATTTTCTAAAATAATTTTTTTATCTTAAAAATTCAAAAAAAATATTTTTTTCATAAACAACAGACATATCAATTTCTAAATTATCTTTATACATTTAAAAAACATTCCTATGGAATATTTTTTTCATTGCAATATTTTTTATTTTTTTTTATTTATTTTATTTATCAAAAAAACTCGAATTTAAAAATACACCAGTATATTCCTCATCAATATCTCAGACATAAATTAAACCAAATACCCTTTAGGATTTAAATAGTTTTTTATTATAAAATATCACTAATAATAGAAAATTTCATATATAGTTTTTAAATATGGTGTTTTCCTCCAAACTTTTTTTTTTTTTTGATAAATAAAAAATTTAAAATAATTAAAATGAAAAAAGTAAGTTGTTATTTCATTTTCTCTTTTTTTAGGTGCAGCTATTACATCAAAAATCACAAGTTACTATTTATTCTGTAATTTTTACAACCAAACAAATACCGTTATTGAAAATATTTTAGATTAGAAGGTAATTTTTAAATTTTTAATTTCTATTTTTTTTTTTTTTTTAAAAATAAGAAATATTTTTGACACAATAGAACATACAAGTGGTTATTATTTTAAATAAAAAACTTGATTTCTTTTACACCTGTATATTTTGATTTTATTACAAATTTAATTAATTATTTATAAATTTTTCATTTTTTTTTTAAATGTGTGTTGGTGGGAAATTTTTTTTTTTTTTTTTTAATTTTCTTTTACACATTATAATTATTTATAAATTATAAAATATATATCAATGATAAAACACAATGATAAAATGTCTTTGTGCCAATAGTAGTTTTACATTTATTTATATAGTAATTTTTTTATTTATAAATATAAATAATATATATGGTGTACCAAGTGATTTAGCATGTTCTATTAACTTATGCAGCAAAATAGGGGAGCCATGTACATATGACCCATCATCCAATAGGTAACTATGGTTAAACATATGTGCCCAATAAAAAAGAGCTTTATTAATTATAATTTATAGTGGTTTAGAATGTTATGTAGAGGATTTTTGTTTTAATAATACATGTGTTGAAGGCATTATAGAATATGGTAGATGTACAACGAGCAGAGATTGCAATATAGGATATTCATGTGTACCATCCCATTTAAATAGTAATGTTAAAATATGTGAAAAAGCATTTTTTGTGGAATATGGTAGATTTTGTAATAAAACATTAGAATGCACTCATAATTTGGAATGTATAGAAAACAAATGTTCTACACCTGACTATGGTTGTGTAAATGACAACCAATGTGACCCCAATTCTATATGTGTCGATGGCAAATGTAATTACTATCAATTAAAAGTAGATATATCAATATGAAAACTTTATTCTATTCCATTTTAAAATACACTAATAATATTATTTATTTTAGGGAGATGAATGTTTTATACAAAAATCTTTTTCTTGTAGTAATGGATCATTTTCATGTTCATTAAAATCTTCAAACCTATCTTCCATTGGAATATGTAGGAGCGTTATAAAAGATGGTACTCCATGCCTAACATCTAAATATACATGCGACTGGACTATAAACCAATATGTAAGTATAATTTATAAAAAAAGAAAACCAAAGCTTTATTAATTTAAATATTTTAGTGTAGAGCAAATGAACCAGGTTCAGTATTGGGAAAATGTGTAACTGCCCCAACTAATACATATGCAACATGTATATCAAAACAAGACTGTAAAGAATATGAGTTTTGTAAATGTGATGCCCGTTCGGGTGTTGGTTATTGTGTTCTTTTAGCTACTTTTGTTGGCAACTATTGCAAAAAAGCAGCATTGGTAAATAATTTTATATTTATAGTTTAATACCTTTTATAAATATTTTATGTATTAACAGTTTATAAAGATATATATAGAGTGTTTTAAAAATTCAAATTGTACGCAACCGTTCTCAGTCAATCCGTTTTCATGTGTTAATGTACATTGTAGAGAGGAGGCAAGGTGCTTTTCATCATTTTGTACAGAGAACTTATTACCCCTGGATGTTTGCAGAAAGGATATAGGTTGTAATTTAGACGTTTTTAACAATAATGGACTTGGAGCTTTTACAGATATAGGTCCATTGGATGTTACTTCCAATTCAATTCCACTCCAATATTATCAAAATTTTATAATCATTATATTTATAAATATTTATATATTATTTTTTTAAAAATAATAATTTATATTTTGTTTTAAATATAAATTTAAAAAGTAGATTTTTAAACATATTATTATCAAAATCTATAGATTTATTTTTAATTTGTATTAAAAAAAAAAAAAATTATTTTTTACTTAATTTTTTTTCCAATACAAATATATATGTAATTATAAATTTTTTTCACACACATACCCCAAAAAAACACACAAAAAAAAATTTATTAATTTAATAAAACTCAAACAATATTGTTTCAAAATTAACATCATTTATTATTATTATTTTTATTATTATTAAAATTACTATTATTATAATTTTTTTATTATCATGGTATTTAATTTAATATGATAATTAAAAATAGTCTAGTAAATATTTATGTAAACTATTTTATATTATTTTTCTTTTTATTACTTTTTGATAATAATGTAGGTCAACAACAAACTATGAACCCAGATTTAACCGACTTATTGAATGATGATTTTTGTTCTTCTAATTTTTGTGCTAGAAGAGGTGAATTGTGCAGTTCTGGTAATATAACAACGTAGGTATACAAATATTATAAACTATAAAGAAAAAACTAATTATTTTAAATGTAAAGAGGATTTGATTGCTTTATAGAAGACAGATGTTTAGATGGAAGATGTGTTATGGGAATAGGCGAAAATGAAAACTGTAATAAAAGTGTGGATTGCCAATTTGGACTTTCCTGTGTTCCTAATGATGAAGGTGTGATGAATTGCGTTAAGGCATTTTATATAGATTACGGAAATAGCTGTAATATAACAATACAATGTTCACATAGTTTAGAGTGTATTGATAACAAATGCTCCACACCATTAATAGGGTAATGAATAAATAGATCATTTAATATTAATAATAATTAAATTACTAAATATAATTTTAAAAAAAGGTGTTTTACAGATTTGCAATGCGCAGAAAACGAAATATGTGTTAATGGAACATGCCAGGTTTATATATTAAAAGAAAACGAATGCTTTATTTTCAAATCGCTTTCATGTAAGCATCAATTTAAAACATGCGTTTTAAAATCATTTAATATATCATCAATAGGTATATGTGTTGAAGATGTAATAGTAGGTTCTCCTTGTATAACTTCAAAATTTTCGTGTGATTGGGGTTTGGGTCAATATGTAAGACTATTTATTATTTAAAAAATATCAAAAAGACATTGTATTAACATTTCGATATATTATTTATTTAGTGCAAACCTCTTTCATTAGGTTCTTGTAAGTTTGTTTTAAAACTATATGATGATGATGATGATGATGATGATGATGATGATCTTCTAACATATTTTTTGTATGTAGCTGTAGGAAATTGTACACTAAGCGGGGAAAACAAATTCAATATTTGTACTTCTAAAAATGATTGCGCTTATAATGAATATTGCAAATGCGATCCAAATAGTGGTGTTGGGTACTGTGTTCTTAGAGGGACATTTATTGGACGATATTGTAGAGAAGCTACTAGAGTAGGTATTTTTAAAAGAAAAGCCAGCAAAAATAAAATAAAAAGATTATTAATAAAACAATCTATATAGGTTTATCTGCAATGTTTTCTAAAATCAAACTGCACCCAACCATTTACAGCCAATCCATATTCTTGTGTCAGAATAAATTGCCGAGAAGAGGCCCAATGCTATTTGACACTGTGTTCAGAGAAACTGTTGCCTTTTACTCCTTGCACGCAAGCGAAATGTAACATACCGTTCTTTGTAGAAGAAAAAGTTCCTGGTCTAACTATAATTTCAGTTTCATCAGAAAACTTTAAAATCCCAAAAAATAGTTTTATATTTTATATTATTTATATCATATACATTATATTGTTTTAAAATAAAAGTAATTATATATTTTAAAATATTTAAATATTTAAAATTATTTTGTATGGGTGATGGATTATTTGAAAAAAATTATTTGAAAAAAATTTATAAATTTTGTAAATTTTTAATAAATTAATTTTTTTTTTTTAATTTGTTTTTTAAATTTTTAAAAAATTTTTTATCTGTCACAATAAAATAATAATTTAATAAAATGATTGAAAACCATCAACAAGAGTTTCCACAACAACAACAACCAAACTCTTCTATTTATATAAAATTTAATAATAATATTAAATTACAGTATAACCAAATCTATGATTCTTTAAAAGAATTTGGTACCATTACCAACATTAAAATATGTAATGGTTTTGGTTTTGTAGACTTTGAATCTACAGAGTCAGCTCAAAAAGTTTTAGCCCATTTTTCAATAAATAACAATAAACTAAACATTGATGGAAATATTATATTTATAAAAGAAAAAAAAGAAAAATTAAATAATAATAATAATTCACTCTTTGATGATAATAATAATAATAATAACAATAATATCAATGTTGATAATATAGACAACAATAGTAAAACTAATAATAATATAGACAATAATACAGATAATAATTATGACATCAAAAATAATTTTTTATTTTTTAAAATATTTAATAATATATTTTTAAAAAGTTTAATTTTTAAATATGTAAAACTATACAATATTTATCATGGGCAAAGAAGTTTTGAAAAGAAATCACTTATAGAATTTAAAAATAAAGAATATCTATATCAAATTAATTATATGCTATTGGATATTAATACTATTAATAATAGTTGTTTTGGTAATATTAATAATATTATTCAAAATTATCAAAATAACCAAAATGATAACGTTCAACTCGAATCATTTTTACCAATCAATATTAAAAAAATCGAATTTTCATCAAAATATGAAACCCATTCAATTAATCTCGATTTACCAAATATCCCACATTGGATAGAAGTTGTTAAAATTCAAAAATGTTTTAAAGTTAACTTTTCAATTTTCAAATCAGCATCAAGTATCCATACACTTCATTTGGATTGCCAAAGAGAGATTTTGATCGAACCAAACTCCTTACCATCCACACTAACCAAACTTACAATAAAAAATTACCAATTTAAAATAACAAAAGATTTAATACCAAGTAACATCAAGATACTCCATTTAGAAAACGAATTAAATGGTCCAATTGAAAAAGATGCATTACCGGAAACAATTACTCATCTCACCATCAAACACCTACCAAAAGACTTTATATTTCCAAAACAACTACTTTATTTAAAGGTAATAGGAATCTATTTACATGAAATCGAGGAAAATATGTTCCCAAATACTCTAGAACATCTAGACTTTTATTGCAATGCCCAACATTTTAACTGTACTTTAGGAAATAACCTGAAATACTTTCACATATTTACTGGAGGGTCCATTAGTGAAGGAATTTTACCAAACTCCCTCGAAGAATTACATATTGCTTTTGGTCAAAAGAAATTAAGATCAATACCTAAAAACATTAAGTCCCTTAGTCTTTCTGGCAAATTCAATTGGAGTATTAAAGGCTTTACAAAGATTCCCGAATCAGTAACAACCTTATCACTGGGTTATCTATTCAATAAACCACTTTGTAAAAATGAATTTATTGATTGCAAATACTTAACATCTATCGATTTTGGTCTTAGCTTCAATCAAGAACTTCACCCAAACCAATTTCCCGAAAGCCTTACTTATCTCAGCTTTTGTTCCTTTAACAATGGTGGTTTACCATTGACAAAAAGAAACATATTCCCATCAAGTTTGGAGTATCTCGATCTAGGCTCACTATTTGACCAACCCATAGGAATCGATACATTTCCAAAATCTGGTAATTTAAAAACTCTTAAGCTAGGATCAAGATTCACCCATCTCATTTCAACCAAAGGCAATATTATACCCAGTAGTATAACTTTTATGGATAACTCAATTATTTTTTATAGTCATTTACTAAATCTAATTGTAACCAATCAAACATTACTAGAAATTGAATTAAGCTCATCAAATTGTGATTTAATTCTAAATGATCCACGAGTAACATCATCCATAAAAAAGCTAACACTATCACAAAAATTCTATAAAGTTTTAAATTTAGATAATTTTACTCAAATAGAATCATTAGTAGTATATGGCAGGCCACATTTAATTTTTAAAGATAAAATTAATATAAATGGTTCATTAAAAATAATAGAAACTCCAATCGAAAATTCATTTTTTATAGATTATTTATTCGAATATTTAAATAGTAATACTAATAATAATAATAATAATATGAATAATAATAATAATAATAATAATAATAATATGAATAATAATATGAATAATAATATGAATAATAATATGAATAATAATATGAATAATAATAATATGAATAATAATGATCATAATATTATAAAATTATTAAAATTAATTTAATCATTTTTTTATATTCATTGTAAATTAAATTATATTTTTTTAAAAATCTAAATAAAATATAACCATATATAGTTATATAAATTTTTTTTTTTTTTTTTTTATTTTTATTTTTTTTTTTTTTTTATTTTTTTTTTTTTTTTTTTTAAATTTTAAAAAAAAAATTTTTTATTTATTTTTTTAAAATTTAAAATTTAATTTATTTATTTATTTCATTTATTTTATATGATTAATTTTTTATTTGAAAGAGAAATAGGTAGATCAAATGAAAGAAAAGAAAGATGGGATCAAATAAATAGAAATTTTCATCATTTAGATCTATCAGTTTATAGACAAATACAAACTTATAATAAAGGTCCCATCAACCAAATGGATATTGATGTAGCCGAAAATCGATAGTATGTTATAATATTAATAATATTAAATAAAAATCAACTTGATAACTAATAATAAATTTATTATTATTATTTTTATTTTTATTTTTATTTTTATTTTTATTTTTATTTAGTTTATTATCAGTATCGGGTGATGGTGTTATTCAAATTTATGACCTTTATGAAAATTTATTAAATAATAAAATCAACGAAAATAGAAATGAAGAAGTGTTTACAAATAAGATCGAATTTCAACCAATACTTAATATAAATAGAAAGAATAGTCAAATTCAAAACAATGTGAACCAATATAGTAATACACTACTAAAAGGTATTTCCACATGTCAATGGTATCCAATGGATACTGGTATGTTTTTTACAGGTGGTTTAGATGGCTGTGTGGATATATGGGATACAAACGAAGCCATGATATCGCAAACTTTTAATTTAGAGTATCATATTAACTCTATATCCTATTCAATAATCAACAGCTCAAGCCTAACAATAGCTGCAGCCACTGCCGACCAAAAAGTTAGAATTTGTGACATACGTACCAATAGCTCGGTTCATTGCTTAACAGGCCACCGTGAAAGTGTTATTGCTGTTAAATGGTCGCCCTATAGTCCCTATTTGATAGCTACTGGTTCAAAAGATAAAACTATAAGATTATGGGATGTACGTAGAAGCGATACATTTTTATTAGCCTTTGATCAATATAATGGTGGTAGTGATAGTATTGCGAGTAGCAGCAACGACAGCAGCACATTTAGTGACATGAACGAAAATAGTGATAGAAACAATTTAAAACAAACCAAACGATACCGACAAAAACTACATAAACCAAATACAATCCAAAGTGGTAAAAATTCAGTTTTAGAGAAAAAGAAAGATCAAATTCAACAATACTCACACAATCAAGGTGTAAGAAGAGAGGTTCCATTTGCACATAATGGAACTATTACCTCACTAGCATGGACTCCTGATGGCGAACATATAGTTAGTACTGGTAATGACAGTAAAATACATTTATGGGATGTTCAAAAGGGTAAAAAAGTATTAGTAGACTATCCGCATTCACATAATGTAAATAAAATACCAAATCAAATGTCGCTCTCTTCTGATGGCAAATATATTATTCATCCAAATTCCAGAACCATCCATGTCTACGAAACTGCAACTGGCAAACTTGTTAGGCAATTAAAAGGACACTTTGAAAGAGTGAATTGTTGTGTATATTATCAATATGATGAAGCTATTATAAGTGGTTCAAATGATAGATTAATACTATATTGGGATACCTCAAATGATGACCAAAATGAAAACATAGAATTTATAAAACAATCAAAAAAAGACAATTTAGAAAAACAATCATCATTACTATATAATCATGATGATAGCGATGAAGAAAATAATAATAATAGTAATAGCAATATAAATAACAATAATAATAATATAAATAAAATAATCTCAACACAGAACCCAACCTTACCAGATGAGGACAACTGGAGTGATGAAGAACAAAATTAAAAAAATAAAATAAAAAAAAAATAAAAAATAAATATTTTAAACTGGTGTAAATATATGCAAATGTTAAAAAAAAAACTATTTTCATTTTCCTTTTCATTTTTTATGATAATAAAAAAAAAAAAACTGTTGAAAGAATAATCATATTAAATTTATTAAATTGGTGTTCTAATTTGTAATAAGATTTAAAAAAAAAAAAAAAAAAAAAAAAAAACATATGACTTTTAATTGTTTAATAGACAACTTAAAAATCATTAATGTGCTAATAACTGTTTAGGAAATTTTACTAACAAAGGTATTCAATCCTAAAAATATAACCCAAAATCTTTTGGTGGTAGAATTATGTGTGTATAAATTATAAAAACACAAACACTCAAATTATTTGTATTTAGAAGGGGTTTTGAATTGAAACCAAATTAAGTTTTATTCTTTTTTATTATTATTTATTTAATTTTTTGTTTTTGATTTTACATAGTTACTTTTACCCCACCTCCCAACCCCCATGCTTTTTAATTTTTTTTTTTTTTAAAAATTTCTAATTTCTTACAAAATTTTTAAAAGTGGGTAAACCCACCTACCATTTTCCAACAGATATATTACCTATCTACCCAAATACTAAGTATTGTAATACCCTAATTTTCTTTGAGTTCATTAACAATGATTAAACAACACGTTAAAATGGTTATTAAATTACTAAAGGTTTATTATGAAATCATATATAACGATATAATTAATACGAATTTAATATTGTATACTTTTAAAAAAATTCAAACCAATATTAATTTAAGTTTTTATTAATAGAAACTTTTGGTAATTTTTTTTAAATTGATATATTTTATCCAATTTATAATCTTTATAATTAAAACATTACTAAAGGAAGTATTGGGGGTCATCACAATTTCATAAACAAAAAAAAAAAAAAATAAAAAAAAAATAAAAAGAAAAATATTTCTACTTAAAAAATAGCTCAACGTCCCCTCCAATAAAAAGAAAAATGAATATGATAAAAATAGACACAGACTCTATTTATAACTCTTATAAAATTTTTTTTTTTTTTATTTATTTTTTTTTTATTTCCATTTTAAAAATACAATAAATAGAAAAAAAAAAAAATTCATTTTCTTATACAATTTGAATATTATTGAATTTCAATATATTTACTAATTACTTTAAAAAAAATATTAGCATGGGATCTTTAAACTACAGAAGCACAGATGAATATTATTCATTTCTTTTATATCTAGAGCTTAAAGTTGGTAAATATTTTGACATATTTGTAAATGGTGAAAGAATTGAAAAAGTTGCCGAAGATATGTCATTGTATAAATGCAAAAGTAAATATTAATATTAATTAAAATGGTAATAAAAAATAAATATAAAAAAAAAACTAATTTATCTAAAAAATAATAAATAATAAATTAGGCGGTACACTCGAATTTGTATGCATTGATATTTCAAAAAAAAGAAAAAGAAAATCAATCAATGGCTTTTGGAAACAGAATGGAGAAGAAAACTTCTTGCCTGTTAAACTCTCTGATTCAAACTTAAAAACCACAAAGAGAAACTTTACAAAAATTTCACATTGCGGAACCGAAATCATCAGAGATAAAAGCTTCAAGTGTTGGGAGTACTCTTTATTCAACGGAGGGGACCAGTATAATTACATTTAAGACATTACCTCAATC
>NW_003519445.1:11166-41335 GCF_000190715.1 Dictyostelium purpureum | reverse complement strand
AGTTTTTTTAAAATAAATAAAATAAATCAAAAATTCAACGAAAATTTTTTTTTTTTTTTTTTTTTTTTTTTTTTTTTTTTTAATTGATCGATTTTCGAAAAAGAGTTATTTTTAATCCAACAAAACAAATTTTAATAAATACATATATATTAACTTATTTCATTAATCAAACCAAAACCGAATTGAAATTTATGAGATAAATGAAATAAATTTCGGTAATAGTAATTTTTGAAAAATATATCAGGATTTAAAACCTGTGGGAATGTTCGGTTTGGAATTTTATTGTTATTATTATTAATAAATTATATATTTATTTTTTTATTTTTTTTTTTGATTGAAAACATATAATCAATTTTCAAAAACTGTAGCGGGAATGTTCGGTTAGAGAATTTTACAACAACTTTTTTTTTCGTGGGTGTCATAATTTTCTCTGTGAAAATTTTTTGATTTTTTATTTTTTTTATTTTTTTTTTTTATTTTTTTTAATTTTTTTAATTTTTTTTTTTTAGCAACCATCTTTATAATATTTAAATACAGAAATCTTAAAAAAAATAAAAAAAAAATTAAATAAAAAAAATAATAAAAAATCAAAAAAAATAATAATAAATATAATCAATAATAATAATAATAACAACAATAATAATTATAATCATCAATCAATAAATAATTGTAAATTTAAAATATAAAAATATCAAATAAAAGAAATTAAAAAAGAAAAATAAAAAAAAATTTTAAAACTTTGGAAAAAAGAAAAGTTGAATGAATATTTTCTTTTCTTTTTTAAAATTTTTTTTTCTTTTTTAATTTTTTTTTTGTGTTTTTTTTTTTAAATTTAATAATTTTTTAAATTAAATTATTTTATTATTATTATTTTTACTACTATTATTGAAATCGTAAAATCATAACACTATATAAAATAGTATTTTATTAATACTATAATTTAGTATATTACAAACAATCACAATTAACCTCAATAATTAACAGTATAATAATAATAATAATAAAAATTATAAAAAGAAAATTCTTTCAATGTATCCAACAAAATTTAATAATTAAAAATAATAATTAAAAAAAATAATAATAATTATAAAAAATAAAATTTTTTTTCAAGTATTTTATTTTTGATTTTTTTTTTTTTTTTTAAATTGTGTAATATATTTATTATATATAAATTATATATAATTCTATATTTTGAATAAAATCGAAAGAAATCTTATATAATGTCACAAGGTTATAATCAATCATCTGGTAAAAGAAAGTTTTTACAAGATAAACGTAAGTAAAAAAAAAAAAAAAAAAAAAAACAATGCAAAACAAAACAAAACAAAACAAAAAAAAAAACAAAACAAAACAAAAAAAATATTAATTATAATTTTTTTCAAAATATAGCTAAACAGCAAGAGGATGATTATAATGAACATTTGGTAGAAATTGATAAACTGGTTAAACAAGAACAAGAAAAAGAATATAGTGGTAGATTGTTTAATGGTGATACAAATGATGATAAAGATAATATAGCATTTAATAATAATAATAATAATAATAATATAAATAATAATATAGAAAATAATGATAATAACTATAGTAGAGAGCATTCAAATGGGATGTTAATTGTTAGAACCGATCTACAGTTAGATTTACCATCATCACATAAATCGACAATATACAGTAAATCATCGACAGCATCCAATAAATACTCTACATATTCAGATTCATTATCTTCAAATAGTAGTGCAAGTAACTCAATAAATTTTAATAAATATTTTAATAATGATAATGGTAGCACTAATAGTAGTAAAAACAATAGTAGAAATTTAGATTTATCTAGTTTTTTTAATAATAATAGTAACAGTAATAATATAAATTTAAATTTTAATAATACTACCACTACCGCAACCACTGCAACTTCCAATGTATATAATAGTAACAATAACAGTAATAGTAATATTATTAATAATAATAATAATAATATAATAATAAATAATAACAATAGTATTGATGATGTAATGAAAATTGATAATTTAATAAATCATGAAAAAAATAATATAAATAATATAAAAAATACTATAAATACTTCACCAACTATAAATAACAATAACAATAACAATAACAATAATAATAATAATAATAATTTTACAATGAATAGACCACCATCACCAAATAAAATACCACAAAATCAACAATCAGTTTTAATTACACCAATTTCACCATTTAGTTTGTATAATTCATATAAATTTGATAAAATAAAGATTGCATCAAATACAACATCCTCATCGAAATCAATGACTCCATCAATATTAAGAAACAATTTTTTAGCTTCAAATGGTGGATCCACACATTCAATGATGTCATCAACATTCTCTACATCACAATTATCAAGTTGGGTTTGGGTAAAAAATAAGCATTCAATTGTCATTATTGGTCCAACAAACATTGGTAAATCATTTTTAATCAATACACTTTTACACTCCACATTTATACCATCATTAAACTCGATTAGACCCATAGTTGGTAATCATAGATCACCAGAATACCATCAACAACAATATCAACAACAAACACAACAACCAAACCATACATTTAATTTTCAATACCCACAACAACAAAGTTTTTCACTACCTTCACACCAACAACAACCACAACAACAAGAGCAACCATCACAAAATAACACATATTTATTAGATAAATTAAAAAACAAATTAATGGGTTTAAGTAGAAATGAAATCGATCAAAAGAATATACTCGATGAGAATTTTTATCAATCTATGAATTGGAACAAAGAAAGGGAAAATGAATTCGAAAGAGTTTACATAACAAGTCAATATTTATTCACAAAACAACCAAATGTTAACGATAACCATATCTTTATATTGCCACAAGGTCGTTTGGGTCCAAATCAACAATTCAAATTTACCTATGGTGCCATTTGCGAATTAGTTGTCGACTTTTTACAAGAAAATGAAGTACGTATTGTTCTCTGGGAGTTACACCAATATTATAGTGATAAAACCATTCCAATTCATCCAAAGCGTTTACAATCAATTCAATGGGTCTACTCAAGTATAGTTGAAGGTGCTTTCGTTGAAAATGGTAAAGTTAAACTTGTTGATGATGATATTACCTCTTACTGGGATATTCCATTAAATGAAAATTTCAAGGAATTACTTGGTAAACGAATTCAATTCAAAGGTTTGGGAAGAGATCATAATGTAGACCGTATTTTCATTCGTGAAAAAATTAAAGAAGTATTAAAGATTTATGGTTCGATTATAAATGCACTCCATATCAAATTGCCATCAAGTGTTCTTTTCAATAAACGTGAAATTACAATGATTTCTGATGATACCAAGAGAGGAAATGTTTCAAAATTCACCATCACTCGTATTCTAGATGATGCTGATCAAATACTTTTGGCTATCGATTACAGAGGTCTTAGTGCCGATTTAGCTGATCTCTTATTGGCCTCAAAATTCACCCAAAGATTCTCAAATAATGATGGTTCAGTTCAAATTATTGAATTGGGTGAATCAACTCAAAACAATAAATCTTTAGGTAATTTGGATTTACATTCATTTTTAATCAACCAATTAAGAAAATTATTTAAAGATGCCAGAAATATTACAAATATTCATAAAATTTTAGATTCTTTTAAAATTTTAAAAATTAAAGTAAGTATTTAAATTTACAGTGTCCATATTTAATTTTATAAAAATATATTAATTTTTTTAATTTTTTTTATTTAGCCACTATTGTTTTCATCAATTCACTTAAATAAATCAGTACCAAGTGAATATAAAGCTATGGGTTATTTAACAATTAAACATTTAAAAGAGATTACAAATATCCCATCATTAGTTAGAGCTATGCATCAATCAACAACTTCATCATGGAGCACACAGCATCGTTTATTTGATAAATTTAAACAAGGAATTGAAAAGAAACCACATATTTTAAATAGTTTAATAAGTGAACAACAACAACAACAAAAATATCAACAACAAGAAGAGCAACAACATAAGCAATTACCACAAACCAATTTATCATTACCAATAAATGCAGTTTCAAATAAAATAGATGAAAATAATAGTGATAATATACCACAACCAAATAAAATGAAAATTTCACCATCACAAATTATACCCGCCTCAAAAACAACCACCACAACTACAACATCAATCTCAAAATCATCTTCCAACTCTTCATTATCCAATATTGATGACCAACAATTGTCAAATTCATTTAAAGAGACACTTAAAGTCGGCTCAAACTATTCATCAAGTTCATCAATCAACAGTAATAGTTGGAGAACCAATTATTATCGTGGAGTTATGAATATGAATAATCCTCCAAGTGGTATCGATAGAATAACAACATCATTTAGAACTAGATTCGCCGGTTGGAAGAGAAAATTGTTAGCCTATGTTAGTTCAGAAGCAACAGAATCACTTTTCCTTAATAAGTCATCAGAATGTGAGCAAAATGCTAAATTAGAATGGTCACAGTTCCAAGGTTTATCACAAGATTCCCTCATCAGTATTAACGATCTTGTAAATTTAGTTCACTCTACTTTTGGTAATAATAGCAACGCAAAACTAGACAATCCAAATAGTAATAACCCAGTCATCCTTTTATGCAGATCCATTTTAAATTGGACCCCAACTTTTTGGAATGAAAATATCGTTGAACGTTTACCAGTTCTCGAAGAAGAAATTATTGGGTTCTCAAAAAACATTTTATTTGAAACCAATAAACTCTTATTAAATAGAATAACCCTACCAAACGAAGAAAAAAATCAATTATTAAAGTTGCTCCAATACTGTCAAGCTGCCACTGACCGTAATATCCGTTCCAAGATTAATGGTATTCAAACATTATTCAACCAAAATATGAATATTCTCATCTATAATATTTGCTTAGAAACATTTTGTACAGAAATCTCAAACCTCTCATTCCCACAACCACTTGTAAATTATTATTCAGTCATAGAAAAATGCTTTAATGTAGTTCCATATGCTGTTGCCACCAAAATTCAACAAAAATTAGTTGAAATATTACGTCAAGGTTTATCCTATTTAGACTCTGTCGAAAAACATATTGAATATACTATTCAATATCTCTTAAACTCACCATTCCGTTTAAAGAGACAACAACAAATGAAACCCTCCGTTGATGTTGGTGGTTCTGTAATAGAAAACTATATTAGTATTGCTAAACCAAATAATAGATTGGCTAGTCCCGATGAAATGGAAGTAGAGACACCAAATAAGAAAATTAAATCTGAATCATCTGTAAATAATAATAACAATAACAATAATAATATGAATATTAGTACCAATAGCTCATTAAATAACTCATTAAATAACTCATTAAATAATTGTGAAATAACACCACAACCACAACAATCACCCTTTAATAATAATAATAATAATATAACTACTACAACCACAACAACCACCACAACAACAACTACTACAACCACTTCAACAAATAACTCTGATGATATGATGATAATTTCACCAGCTTCATCTAATGATGATAATAATAATATAAATAATAATAATGTAAATAATTTAACAACCTCAACAACAAATGTTTCCTCAAACAATGATAACCAAAATAACTCATGTAATTATTTTATTCCAAAACAGTTATTACCACCTCAAACCCCAGCATCATTAATACAATTATGCATTAGCAAGATTGTGCAAAATATTCATAATTTAAGTAATGTCAAAGGTACAACAATGCCAGAAGATATTCTCCAAAAGATTATCACCTTACTTATTACACAAGAACGTATTAAAGGTGGTGGTATAATTACTACCCAATTGGATGATATTTTATTAGCTCGTCTTCTTAGCCCATTTATGCAAAGTTTGGATCTTGAGGGTTCAAAATCAATTACATCCAACTCACTCAAAATCGTTGGTTCCACATGCAGTCATTTAAAGAAACTATCTTTAGCCAATTGTATAAACTTTTCATCCGAATCATTGTCATCAATTAGTACTGGTTGTCGTAATTTAGAAGTTATAGTCCTTAAAAACTGTTATCAGCTTACCAATCCAGGTATTGTTTCCTTAGCTCGTGGTTGCCCAAATCTTTATGTTGTTGACTTATCAGGTTGCATGAAGATTACAGATTCAGCAGTACATGAACTCACCCAAAATTGCAAAAAGCTTCACACAATAGATCTTAGAAGATGCGTTAATCTAACTGATGCTGCATTCCAATCATTCAATATTAGCAGTCTTGTAAATATCGATTTGCTCGAATGCGGCTACATAACTGACCACAGTATCTCTCAAATTTGTTCAACTAGCCGTGGTTTAAATAGTATTAAAATATCTGGTAAAAGCATTACCGATGCAAGTTTAAAGAAAATCTCTGAAAACTGTCTTGGCCTCACAACAATCGAATTGATCCTTTGTGAAGGTATTACCGACACAGGTGTACAATTATTAGGTAAAAACTGCAGCAAACTTTCTACTTTGAATTTAACATCATCAAAAAACATTACCTCCTCAATTTTTGATCAACAAGAACAACAACCCATGGAAACAATCAAGACTCAATATTGGTCATCACTAACCTCATTAAATTTAAATCGTTGTATTGCTATTAATGATCAATCCATTCTTACCATCACCAATCAAGCTTCAAATCTCGAAACCATTAGTTTAGCTTGGTGCACCGATATCTCTGATGAATCATTAATTACAATTGCTCAACGTTGTAAACAATTAAAAAATATTGATCTTACCAAATGCCAACAAATCACCGATCGTGGTGTTTTCGAAATTGCTAAAAGAGCTGGTTCAAATTTAAATCGTCTTATCCTTTATAGCTGTACCCAAGTAACCGATGCCTCTATTATTGATGTTGCTAATAACTGCCCATCTCTTCTTCATTTGGACTTATCACAGTGCGAAAAAATTACAGATCAAAGTCTTTTGAAAGTTGCTCAATGTCTTCGTCAACTAAGAATACTTTGTATGGAAGAATGTGTTATTACTGACGTTGGTGTTTCTCAACTTGGTGAAATATCCGAAGGCTATGGTTGCCAATATCTCGAGGTAATTAAGTTTGGTTATTGTAGATCTATTTCTGATACTGCACTATTAAAACTTGCCACTGGATGTCCATTTGTTTCAAATCTCGATCTTTCATATTGCAGTAATTTAATTACTCCACGTGCTATTCGTACCGCTATTAAGGCATGGACTCGTCTACATACTCTTCGTTTACGTGGTTACCTCAGTCTTACAAATGATAGTATCGTTGATAACACACCACTCTCAAAACTTAAAACCGTTAATCTCAGTTGGTGTAGCAATATGGAAGATACTGCATTAATTCGTTTCATCAAAAATTGCACCTCTCTCGAAAATTTAGATATATCAAAATGTCCAAAAATTACTGATTGTTCATTAGAAGCAGTTCTAGATAATTGCCCACAAGTAAGAATTATAAACATCTATGGTTGCAAAGATATTAGTTCCTTCACTGTTCAAAAATTAACATCATTGGGTAAAACAATTTATAAATAACAGCATATAAATAATAATATCAATATAAATAATATAAATAATAAATAATTTGTAGATAGTAAAAAAGTGAATTGTTTTTTCCCCAACAATCATAAAAAAAAAAAAATATTTATTAATAAAAAAAATAATTTTAATTCGATTTGATTAATTAAATAGATTATTAAATCAAATTAAAATTTTAAAATTTTAAAATTTTAAAACAATTAAACTATGTATACATCTTTTATTTAAACATTTAAACAGGGTAGCATTGGAGCTGATGAATATATATCATAGTTCTTAATACACATTTCTTGATTCATAAAAATAGGAGCAATACAATTTTCGACCATTGGTTCAACAACCAAAGAACCATTTTCGTTATCCAGTCTTGTAAGTGTTGGTGTGTTTGCTATATCTTTGGGGAAATAAATTATTAAATCTATTAAAGTAGTTTGGGCGTTCCATCCTCTTGAATAAACTTGGTATGAAATTGAAATACCTCTTGAACTGAATTGAGTTGTGTATTCTCTTGTTTTCTTTTCAATTTCCCTATATAATCTATTAAAATAAATAATTCGAAAATTGTTATATATAATAGTTGCTGGAATGATAAAAAATAAACCAAAAATAAAAAAAGATAATATAATAACTAATCTATATAATTTTGAAACAACTGAATTAATCTTGATTCTTGAAACCTCCACATTTATATCGTTTATTAAATTAATAAACTCGGTCTCTGTTAAATAATTAAATAATTCGCAATGGTATGTCGATTCAAAACCAATAAAATTATCAAAATCTTGATCCTCTATGAAAAATAAATTGTTAGTAGTGTTTATGATTTAAAATAAATATCAAATCTAAATACCAACTTGATTTTTTATAACCAACTTTGATAAATGTAAAACCCAAATCAATTGGATCTCTTTTATATTTGTGTGATCTTTGATACTCAATATCTCTTGTCTTTTTTAAAATAAAAACAATTAGTGTTTTATAATCTATATTGATTATCAGTAATATTACTTACTTGGTTGTTTGTTTCTAAAACTATAATTTCTTTTCCTTCTGGAGATAAAGTTTTTTTTGATATTGGTATTTCTAGAGTACCATCATCTGGTATTTTTATTTTTAATAATACCCTCATTCTTCTAACAAAGAGAGTTTTTTCTAATTTATAACTTACTGTGATTCTCCTATCAAAAAATGATTTATTAATTTGTTCTAAAGAGAATTTTAAGTCTTTTTCAAACTATTTAAAATAAAATTAATAAAATATAATTAAAAAATAATAATAAGTGCTTACATTATTTTTATATTGAGTAGATTTTCTTAACTCTATTATATAGGCTATTAATCCTGGTATGAGTCCACATATTATATAAAATAAAATATATTTTAAAACTGAAGAATCATATTCTCTATATTTTAAAGATAATTATTAGTATAGAAAAAGCTATAATTATTTTAAATGGTTAAAATTACCTTCTTGTATTACTATTTAAATAATCAATAGCTTGTAGGTATTCCTTAACTGGTACTATACCATAGAGTTGTTTTGGATAGGTTTTAGGAAAACCTATAAAATCTTTTTTAGAAAAACTTGGTTGTTTTATTGATTTTATTTTAATTTTTCTAGTCATAAATCTGTTTGTTGTAAAGAATGTGGTCGTTTGAAAAAAATTATTAAAAATAAAAATTATAAAATTATAAAAATAAAAATAAAATAAAAATTAAAATTAAAAAAAATTAAAAATAAAAAAATGGGTTATCAAATTTTTGATTTGAAAATAAAATAATATCTGGGATAATGATCAAACAAGGGATTTGGTAACAAAGAATGTTTTTTTTTTAAAAAAAAAGTTTATTTTATAAGAGTTTTTTAAATTTTTTTGAAAAGGGTTTTTTTTTTTTTAATTAATAGTACTATTATTATTAAATTATTATATTATTTTTTTTAGTCTTTTTTAATTGAACTGATTGGAACATATGGATCTTCTTTGTTAACTTTTCTAACTTTACCTGATTTAAGAAGGTCTCTGACTTCATTTTCTTCAGCTTTTTCTTCACTTTCAAAGAGTGATTCATTTACAAATGGGAAAGCATTGCCTTGGGTAGCATAGCTTGAGATTGGTTTAACATCATTTAAGGTATATTTCTTTAAACTTCCATCAGCAGCTTCATAAAAATTGGCACCTTTTTGGGCTATTTTGAGGGATTCCATTTGATCTTCTAAATTGACTAAATTGGTGACTTTAGTAACGATTTGGCTATTTGATGGGTTACCGAAATAATCTTTAGCTGGAGCAATTAAGTGGAGAGCTTTGATTCTAGTAAAGTTTTCAATACCTTCAATACCAAGAGTAGCTCCAATACCTGAAGCACCACGACCACTCCATGGAAGATATGGTGAAACTCTATCACAAGCATTCCAATAAACGGTACCAGTATTTGATTTTTCAGCAATAAAGTTGGCAACACCAGCATCTTCACTATAAACTGAACCAGTAAGACCATATGGAGTATCATTCATGAGAAGAGCGGCTTCAGTTGGACCACTAACTGGTTGAACTGTAACGACTGGGCCAAATAATTCTTCTCTTTGAATTTCCATACCATGATGAACATTTGAAACAATAGTTGGGGCAAAGAAATAACCTGGAGCTTTGCTGAGAACATTACCACCTAATTCGAGAATAGCACCACGTTTTAAGGCTGAACCAATTAATCTTTGTAAATGTTCAATTTGTGGAACACCACGGGTGAGTGGACCGAAATAAGTTTGTGGATTGGTTGGGTCAAAACTGAATTTGAATGATTTAACGACTTGAACCAATTCATTGACAAAAGTATCATAGATTGATTTATCGACGTAAATACGTTCTACAGAGCAACAACTTTGACCGGTGTTATACATAGCACCATCAGCAATTGAAGCGACGGCAGTTTTAAGATCGGCAGATTCGTGAACATATACGGCATCTTTACCACCTAATTCGAGTTGTTGTTTAATCATACGGCCAGCTAAATTTTCGCTAATGCTTTTACCGGTGGCATAACTACCAGTAAAGTAAACACCATCAATTGGAAGATTTAATAAAGATTGACTAATAATCTTTTTACCTAAAACAATTTGAAAAGCTTCTTGTGGAACACCAGCTTCGTAAAGACAATTCATAATACTGATACCGGTTAAAGAGCTGAATTCTGATGGTTTATATAAGACACAATTACCAGCAAGTAAGGCTGGAATAATAACATTAAGACCAATGAAAATTGGGTAGTTCCATGCTGAAATAGCAGCAATAACACCAACTGGTTCTCTAACAATCTTTTCTTGGAATTTTTCTGTAGTTCTAACAACTTGTTCCTTTAATACTGAATCGATATTGGCTAAAAAGAAATTGATACGTTCAATAACTGCAATAACTTCATTGGTAGCTTGGGTAATTGGTTTACCTGTTTCTTTAGTTAAAGTAGCGGCTATGGAATCGGTGTTTTGAATTAAATTATCTCTAAATCTTTGAATCATTAATTTCTTTTCTGATAATTCGACATTTCTCCATTCTTCTTTGAAAAGATATGCTGCATCAAATTTTGCTTTTAATGAAATTTTAGTATCAATTTTTAAATCTGTAATTGGTGAACATGTTGCTGGATTAATTGGTTGTAAAAATAATTCTTCTGACATAACACCTAATGGGGTTCTAAAAAAAAAAAAAAAAAAAAATTAATATTTTATGATTATTTCATATGAAAATTTTCATTATCATAAATCATTTTTTTTTTTATTATCATTTATAATTTATTATTAAATTTTATTTATTATTTATTATTTATTAATTATCAATTATTAATTATTATTTATTATTTATAATTATATTGTTTAATATTATAATATTATAATATTAATATTAAATTATTATTAACATAATTGATATTATTATTGTTGTTGATTTATTCTATTAATTATTCCAAAGTTGATTTTATTACTAATAATATACATATTGACTAATGAATATTATGTAAAAGCTAGAATTTTGTTTTAATCATTACTGATTAATTATTGTGAACTTGTTTAAAAATGATCTGTTTTGTGGCTATTACCAATGATAATGAATAACTATAATGAAACTAACTTTGAAAAGGTTGATGAGGCAATATTGGTTGATGTTTGGTTTGAATAAGTTCTATTTGGAATAGTAACTCTTGATGAATTTATGAATGATGATGATTTTAATCCATTTTTGCAAATTGGTGTAATTTTTCTAATATTTCTTGTGATTGAGTACATTTTGAATATATAGTTTTGTTATTATTATTATTAAATAATATATTAAAACAACAAAAAAACTATTAGATCACCAAAAACTGAAAATAATAATAATAATTTTAAAAAAATAAAAAAAAAAAATTTTAAAAAAAAAAAAGTGAAAAAAAACGAAAAAAAAAAAAAAAAAATAAAAATTTTTTATTTTTTTTATGAAATTAAAATATTTTTGATGAATATTTATAAATGAAATTCGAAATATTATATTAACTGTATTTTTATTATTATTTATTTAAAACATTAATTTTAAAAATGAAAAATAAAAAAAAGAGAAAAAAGAAAATTAAAAAGAAAAAAAAAAAAAAAACAAAACAAAAAAAATTAAAAAAAAAATTAAAAATAAAATTAAAAATAAACAAAACAAAAGTGGGGTATGTGATTGTGTGGCACCAATTTTTAATATTAATTAAAACTACTTTACCCACTCCATATACACACACACACACAATCATAATTAATATCTATTTTCTTAATTCTTAATTCTTAATATTTCTTTTTTTTTTTTTTTATATTTTAAATTGATAATATTTTATTTAAATTTTAATTTATTCAGAGTAATAGTTTTCGATTGTAACTTTACTAAATTCGGCAAAGTTCATACCTGCTTTATATTGACCAACATGACAATTATCTTTACCTTTTGGAGTGTTGAGAACAACATCAACATTTGGTTGCATGAAAACGGCAAAAGTTCCACGACCAATATTTTTAGATTCTGGATATTTGATAGCTTGAACAGCATGTGGGGTGGCTCTTAAAATACCACCAGTTTGAATTTGTGAACATTCACCAATTTGATAGGCGATGCAATCTTTTGGAATTGCAATTTTAACTTCTTTGTCATCACGTGATTTGGCATAGAGACCTGCTTCCATATCTGGACATGGTACATCACTGGTTAAAACTTGTTTGCCATCTTCACTCATGTTGAAATACATGGCTGGACAAAGACCAGTTAATGATGAGTGATCATTGTGCCATCCGCACCAACTGTCACGAGTTCTTTGTGTATCGTCTTCATTAATTGGGAAATAATAAAGGAGACGAGCTTTACATGTTAATGATTCTTTAATAATATTCTTTAATGTATCTGGCGAATAACCTTCAAGATTTTTAACTGCATATTTATCGCATTGTTCAGCGACTAATTGACCAACATTGACAATAGTTTGACCTAATTCCATAAATGCATCTCTCATTTCTGGGAAATCTTCAACTGGCCAAATATTTGGGTGGCATGATTCTGGGAATTCCTCAATCATTTTTTTATCTTCGAATGGTGTGTCATATTGTGGATTATTATAATATGAACCTTTGTATTGATCTAATATCACATGAAAATTAGTATCTATTTAATAAAACGCAAGTGATTGTTAAAAATTATAATAATAATAATAATAATTACCAAAAACGCCTGGTCTTAAAATTTCTTTACCATGACTCCAACCAAATGAAAAATTACTTTGTTTATGGACAGTTTTTTCTTTAATTTCTTCTGGAAGAGCAGAGTATCTTGGTGCAAGATTTAAAAGTTTTTCTCTTAATTGGACAATTTCTGGAATACCTTTGACTACTAATAAACCATAGCCTAAGAAACCATAGGCCTTTTCAATTGAGTCTGTTAAATCTTTACCATTAATTAAATCTTCATAGTTGAGAATAACAACACCATCTTTGGTAGTTTCAATATTTTGAACTGTCTATATTATTATATTGTTTAATTTTATTTGTTTATATTAATAATTATTAATATTTTTGTTTATTTATGTTTTAAAAATAAAATTTTTAAAAATTTAATTTTGTAAAAACGCTGTTTTTTTTTTATATTTACGTTTACATCATCATTGACTTTTAAAATTAATAATTTTCTTACCATTGTTTAAAAAATATAAATTAAATATATAAAAATATAATATATAAAATAAAATAAAAAAAAAAAAAAAATATTAAAAAAAAAGAAAAAAAAAAAAAAAAAAGAAATTTAAAAAAGAAAAAAATAAAAATTAAAAAAAAATACAAAAATAAAAAAAAATCAAAATTTTTTTTTTAAAAGAGAATAAACATAAACGAAAATCCTCCACATCAAAATCAGTTGATATTTAGAAAAATATTTTATATTAAAAAAAATATTCCACACGATACAAATAAAAATCATTTTAATTTTAAAAAATTTTTTTTTTTTTTTTTTTTTTTTTTTTTTTTTTTTTTTTTTTTTTTTGGTATAAAGTTAAGTTTTTTTATTTTTTTTAGTTTTTTATTTTTTAGTTTTTAGTTTTTTAATTTTTTAATTTTTTTATAAAAAAAAAAATCCCATAGACAAACCAAATATAAAAAGTTATTATATGTAGGTTTTATTTAAATAAAAAAAATTTGGGTACATAATTTATTTTATGTATCTCATCTTTCAGACTTAGCATGTTGGGAGATTTCTAGCAAGCCTCTTGACAGGAACGGCTATATAGTTATCGATATCCAGCAAAAAACTTTTTTCTAAATAATTTAAAGATAAAAAAATAAAATGATGGAAATGATTTTATTTATTCAAACAACTAAAATAGATTTTTTTGTTGTTTTTTTAAATATTATTAAATTCATTATTTTATTATTTTTTTTTTTTTTTAAAAATTAAAGTTATAATTAGAGTAATAATTAAATAATAATAATGATAAAATATATGCATAATAAAAACAATTTTAATATTCTATAATAATAAATTAAAATAGAACAATAAATAATAACAATATAATAATAAAATATTATACCAACAATAATTGATTTTGATCAAATCACACTAATATTAAATAAAAAAAATTAAAAAAAAAAAGTAATAAAAATATGATGGGATATTTTTATATTACAAAAAAAAGAAATCAAAATCGAAATGTAAACGTTATCTTCGTTTTATAATAACACACTAAAGGTGGTGGGTCACTAAACCCATACTGTAACCGTGTTATAATTTTTTTTTAAAATTATTTTTTTTTTAATTTTTTTTTTAAAATTTTTTTTTTTAATTTTTTTTTAAAATTTTTTTTTTGATTTGTTTTTATTAATATATATTGTTATTAATATTTTAATTTATTTATTTATTTAATTGTGTATTATTAAATTTTATTGTATTTTTTTTTTCTATTAGCATTTATAGTAATTATTATATATAGTTTAAATAGTTTATATTGTGTTTTTTTTATATCTATTTTTATTTACACATTAATAGTAATAATATTTGTAATTCAATTAATATCTTTCTTTGTTGATAATAATGGATAAATATAAAGATTCAATGAAATCAGGAAAGGATGCATTATTTAAAGGATTATCAAAAGTAAGAGGACCAAATACAAGAGAGCAAGGTAAATTTCAATTTGATATAAAGATTTTAAATATTGAAAATTTACCAGTTACAGGCACAGTTTTAGTATCATGGAAAAGAGGTACTAAATCATCAAATAATGGAAAAACAAAACCAGTTACAGTTAGTGCAAATAAATCAGCATCATTTAATCATCCATTTTCATTAACTACAACTCTTTATAAAGAAAAGCCACCAAAAAAAACTTATGAATCAAAAACAATTGCAGTTTCAATTAAAGATGTAAATATTAAAACATACTACTACTCGAGTAGCAAATTTATATAAATCTATTAGTATAAATATTGATTTCTTTTTTTTATCTAAAGGAAAAAACCAAAAAATCAGTAGCAAAAACAATGTTAGATTTAGCAGATTTCACACAAAACCTTAGAGACGATCAATTTAAAGCAATACCAATTAAACAAAAGAAAGGTGGTCCAATTGTATTGACATTAAATGTTAAAACTAAAGAATTAGAGATTAATCCAGATGACGAACCAGCAACCGAAACTGATTTAAATTCAAATGATGGTTCAGACGATGAAGATGGTGAAGATTTTGTTGCAGACGATGACTCAAATAGTGATATTTCAACTGCATCATCTACAAGCAAATTTGGTAACAGACAAGACGATCATAGTCAAAATACAATGAACGAAAAACCGGCTAGTCCAGCTGAACTTAATGATTTATTAGGAAATAACAAAAAATCACCAACTTTAAATTCATATAGTAGTAAAGAAAGCACACCAACCAAATCACAAACATCTTCTTATTCAGCTTCACCTTCAGTTAAACCCTTTAGCAATGATCAAGATGCTGAATTAAATGCACTTTTATCAAAGGGTCCATCAAAACCAGTTGTCTCAACTGTTTCAAAACCAACCACAACTACTTCAACATTAACAAGTAACAGTTCAGCTTATAATCCAAATAAAGATCGTGACTGGAAGAGAGAGGCCGAAGATTCTAACCAAAGAGTTTTACAATTAGAAAGACAAGTCGAAATGTTACAAAAAGATTTAAAGAATGGTGGTGGCGGCGGCGGTGGTGGTAGTAGCAATAATACAGGTGGTCCATCAGCACAGGAGTTTGCAGATTTAAAAAAAAGATTTAGAGAAATTTCAGGTGATAACATTGATTTAGAAGATAAAATTAAAGATCTTGAAGATAAATTATCTAGTGCAAATAAACAAGCTGTAGCATCAGGTTCAGTTAGTAAACAGGTAGCAGATCTCCAAGAACAACTTCGTCAAAGAGATTCTACTATTCAGGATTTAAATTTAAAGAGCAGACGTTTAGAAAGAGATTTACAAGATAAAGAACAAGAGGTTGCTGATCAAAACGAACAGGTTAAATATTACCAATCACAACTTAAAACTTCACAACAACAAACCCAACAAGCTATGGCCGCTGCCGCAGCTGCATCAACTTCAGTATCATCAGGTTCAAGTAGTGAGGCTCAAGAAGAAATTGAATATCTTAAGAGAGAAATTCAAGTATTAAAAGAGACCCAATCAGCTCCAAATGTAGGTGGTGGTACATTAGAATTAAAGAGAAAGATTCAAGATCTTACCAGAGAGGTTAAAGAAAAGGACGATATGATCAATAAAATGAAATCAGGTGGTTCACCAGCAACAACAGCATCTGTTATTACCTCACCAGTTTCCTCATCCTCCTCACCTAATATTACAATCATCAATCTAGAAAAACAAAATGCAGATTTAAATAAAACTATTCAACAACAAAAGCAAGAGCTCGAAAGAAATAAACAAGAGATTCAACAATTACAACAAAAGTCATCCTCATCAAGAGTATCATCACCAGTTTCAGGTGACGAAACAGTCAAGCGTGAAAACATTGATCTCAAAGATAAAATTACAGTTTTACAAGGTGATCTCAAGCGAACACAAGATAAATATGATCAATTAAATAGAAGATATAATGACGATATAGAGGAGCACAATAATATTGTTAATGACCTTAGAGACCGTGAAGAGGCACTTCATCGTAAAGTTGACGAACTTCAAGAATCTAACCAACAAATGGAAAATAAGATGTCAATGTCTATGACTTCTGCAGCTGCTCTTAGTATGACTGCTGGTGCCAGTAAATACTCTAGCGATAAATCAAGAGAAAAAGATAAACAAGAAAAAGAGCAATTAGAAAGACAATTGGAGCAAACCAAAACTGATCTCTCACGTGAAAGAGAAAAGACAAAGAAATTAGAAAGAGAAATTAGAGATCTTAAAGACCGTATTAGATCACTTGAGGATCAACTAGAAGGTGGTTCGTCAAATGGTTTTGTACCAACTGTTGCCAAATCTGATGATCAAGAAAGAGAAGAAACTAGACTTATAGAGCGATCAATTTTTGTTCAATCAATGACTTTCAGAGATGGTGTCGGTGTAACTGCCTTATCATTATTCGAAAAACTTTCAGATTTAAATGCCTTCTCAAGCCAAAACAGTAGACTCTTTAATAAAGTTCATTCGGCTCTCTCTCAACAAGTCGAAAAATCAATGTACAACTCATTTGATCTTTCTTATTGGTTATCAAACATTTCAAGTCTTATTCATTTAATTAAAGATGGTCCAAATAATATCGATGATGAATATGATCCAATTATTGACGGTATTTTGGTTATGGATAATGGCTCTCCATCAATGGGCGGTAGAAAATCACCATCACAAACCTTCTATTATCAATTAATCAGCCTCTCTAGAGAAATTTATTCATTATTATTACATAATATCTATAATAAGCTTAGACCAAAATTAACAAATATTATTTCTCAAGGTACTTGTATTTTAGATAAAAAAACGTATGTATATTTAAATTTTAAAAAAAAAAAAAAAGAAAACCTTTTATTAATTTTATAATTTTTTTTTATAAGAAATAGATTCTCAGCAGTCGAAAATGATGCAGATATTAATAAAATTTGTAAATTATTACAAAAGTATATGAATTTCTTTAAAGATAGATTCCTTTTCGATAGTATAGTTCAACAATTCTTCTCTCAAACATTCCATTTTATTAGCCATACTTTATTAAACGATATTTTAGGTTCAGACAAGTATTGTACCCCAGCCAACGGTTTTAAATTAAAATTATCATTAAGTAAGTTTGATGATTGGATTTCATCTTGCGAGGAAAGAGAACTCTTAGAACCATGCAGACACCAATTTATGGCCATCATCGAAGCTGCCAATCTTATGGTCATTGATAAATCAATTTTCACCGATTCAGAAAGTATTTTAACTGCCTTTGAAACCCTTAATGTTCTTCAAATCAAAAAATTATTAGAAGTTTGGAAACCAGATAGCCTTTCCCCAGACCCAATTCCAATGAGTGTTATGCAAATGTCTCGTACAAACTGGAATAGACCAACTCATAATTTAACACTCCAAATCGATCCAACTATATTACTCGATATTAAACCAACACTTGCATAAAAAATAAATTAAAAATATATATAAAGAAATCTAAAAACTATATTATTTTATTTTATTAAAAATTATTTATTTATTTATTTTCTTTTTAATAGGTATCTCTTAAATGAATAAAATTAAATTTGGGAACTATATTTCCATCAAATTCTTTTGGATAGAAGGAAATGGATTTTTGGTTATGTTTGAATAAAATAAAACCATTGTCATTGTAATGGCCATTTGGAATATTCTCACATTCGATCCAAACAAATAAAGCTATAGAATCTTTTGATTCAATTTTGAAATCGAAGCATTTCTTTTCATGATTTGCATCAATTCCAATAGCTCTATTTGATGTATTTTCATTTTGACCTACAATAAAGATTATGGTTGGCTTTAATTCTAATTTCTTAAATGGTACAGGATAAAAGATATTTGAAATATCACTGTCATTGTCTTCTAAAAACAATGAAATGAGTTTGGTATTGCTCGACTTCATAGAGCTTATGGAACAATCTAACTTGGCAGTTACTATATAGTGATTTGCAGGTTTTGGAAGAAGCTCAAATAACTCTTTTCTTGAAGTGGACAATACTCTTTTACTAAATTGATTACGATCAGATAAAACAACAGAGACAATTGTTTCTATTGTGTTTACAATGGTTGAGGTAGTTAAATCCCAAACTTGAATAATTAGCATTGATTGTAAGTATATATTTTCCAAATGTTCATAATCGTGTGTCAACCAAATTTCTATAAGCTCTGGCTCCTCAATGTTTTCTACAAAAGATAAAAGTATTGGTTGATAGAATCTTCTTGCAAAGTATTGTAAAGGTTTCCAATTGCCATTATATTCTATTGATGACCACGATGGACCTACCCAGATATCATTTAGTTGCCAATAAAGAGTACCCATGCAATATGGCTTCATACGTCTCCAATGCTCACAGCCAGTTTTAATGGAAATGGCTTGAAGTATTTGGGTGCAATATACGAATTTCCTAAATTCTAATGGAACACGGAATTGAAGACCAACATGCTTTAGTATACCAATATTACCTGGTTTTGGTGATCTTTGACGACCCTCTAACTCTGGTGATGTTATATTTAATTGATCTGGTCCACTTAAAACTCTTTGTAGCTCTCTAAAACTAGGTAATGATTGAAAACCAAATTCAGAAAGGAAACGGCTCTTTGATTTAAGGTATTGTGTGAAAGGCATATCAGAGTGCCATACAGCCCAATAATGAGTATCGCCTCTTGTATGATCATTAGTATCACCCCAATCCCCGACACCATTTGATGGCGAGCTAACCCAATAGAATGCATCTGGATTTTGTTTTTTGAGTGTCTCCATAATAGTTTCTAAATAAAGATGATTAAAGTCGATAGCATAACGTACTGGATTTTCTTTAATTGGTTCCCAAAGTTTTTCATGAATTGCTTGTTCACTTTCATTACTACCACACCAAAGAATAATACTTGGATGGTCACCAATTCTACCTACCTGATACTTTACTTCTTTTCTGACATTTGAAATAAATTCTTTATTTGTTGGATATAGAGCACAACCAAACATGAAATCTTGCCAAAGCATAATACCAAATTGATCACACAGTTCATAGAAATAGTCACTTTCATAAATACCGCCACCCCATACCCTAAGACAATTCATATTTGAATGCTTGGCACTAAATAGTAGATGATGATAAGTTTCATTACTAATACGAGTTAAAAAGTGATCAGCAGGAATCCAATCAGCACCCTTAGCAAAAACTGAGATACCATTAACAACAAATTGAAACTTTCTTCCATAGAGATCTTTTGAGGTATCAATCTTTGTAGTACGCAAACCAATAATCTTCTTGACACTATAGTACGAGTCACCAGCATCGTCTTTCTTTACAGAAATAGTAACATCATAAAGATTTTGATCACCATGTCCCAGTGGCCACCATAGCTTAGCATCCTTGATGTTTACTTTAAATTGAAAGCTATTTGTTATTGACAATTGACTGGTATTAACAATGACACGATGATGAATATCTACCGATAAGTCCTGTCTACATGTAATATTGATATCTATTGGCAAATCTTTATCTACAAAAGTTGAAATTGTATCCATATAAAACTTTAATTTGAAATCCAAATCTATTGATTTGTTTAATTGGTAGTCTTTATGAGTTTGGCCGATTTGAACATATTTAAATAAAGGGATCGAATAAAATTGTATATAAATATCTTTAAAGATACCCATTGGACAAAAGCAGGGTCCCCAGTCCCACCCAAAATGACAAGCACATTTTCTAATAAAATTTCTATGATGAATACCATTTGGATACTCCCACTCTGGAATTGTATATTTATATTCTTTTGATAGATCTTTGCAATATTTTTCTGGTGAATAAATAATAATTTCAATTTTATTAAATTTGATTTCTTTATTATTATTATTCTTATTGTCTATACTTTCATTTTCTGTACTACTATCACTATTGCCATCATTATTACTATCGCTACTACTACTATCACTATTATCATTTGAAACTGTTTGATTTGAAAAGTATAATAGCTTTTTGATATCAGTAAATCTGTACATTCTGAACATATTTTCAGTTCTTTTGGGTAATTTGGTACCATTAATAAAAATATCTGCAACTGTATCTATACCTTCACAAATTAAATCGGCATGATCAAAACCTTCCAATTCATTTTTTTCAAATATAAATTCTCTTGAATATTTCCAATCGGATTCTGCTATCCATCTATATTTTAGCTAATGTATGAGTTTTTATTAATATTTGAAATTGTTAAATTTAATAATTAATATAAAAAACTATACAATGACTTACTTCATTTTCGCCTATATAAAAGTCAGGAACTAATCCATTAACCTTATAAAGATCCATGTGAACCTCACCAGGTACAACGGCCCTAATACTTTGTTGATTGGTTAATTGTGAAATTGGTATTGGTCCCTTCTTAATATCAATGGTGCCACTTTTAAAATTTACTAATTGCAAATTCCAATCCCCATTTAATAATTTTTTAAAATAATTCATTTTTTTTTTTCTATAAATCAGTAAATAGTAAATCTATTAAATAGAAATAAAATAAATTATTAAAATATTATTTGAATTTTTTTATATTATTTTGTTATTTTTTATTTGTAAACTGTTTATTGTTAATGTGATAAAAAAATAAAAAAAAATGAAAATAAAAAAAAAAAATTTTAATTTAAAAATTAAAATTTTAATTTAAAAAAAAAAAAATTAAAAATATTAACACACAAAATAGGTAAAAATTACACACTCATTTACTAATGTGTTCAAATATAAACAAGAAAATTTAAAAAATATATATTTAATTACAAAATGGAGTTTAATATGGACATCAATCGTGATTTTATTTTTAAATTTTATATATTTTTTTTTTTTATTTTTTTATTTTTTTTTTTTTTATTATTTTTTATTATTTTTTAAATCTTGAGTTTACCAGTGATCATTGATTTCCACATGACCATATCACCACGAAGACTGAAAACTGGGTATTTGAAAGTAGCTGGACGATTTTTCTATAGAAAATAAAATATAAAATGATAAATTAATATTTAATCTTAAAAACCTCTTTTATTTTTTAAATATTTAAATATATATAAATTCAAATATAATATAATACATACTTCAAAGAAGAAATGACCAACCCAGGCAAAACCATAACCTAAAACTAAAGCTAATAAAATGAAATTTGGATTTCTGGCATATAATGAATAACCGAGGGTTAAAAGTGCTAATGAGGTACCAACAAAATGAAGTCTTCTATTAATTCTATTTGAGTGTTGAACTAAATAAAATGGATAAAAATCCTTAAAGGTTCTATATACAACAATTTCTCTTGATTCGTTTGATGTCATCTTAGTCTGTGTTTCTCTTGAAATGAACGAATTTTTTTTTTTTTCTTTTTATTTAACCCTATTAAAAAAAAAAAAAAAAATTAAAAAAATTAAATAAAAAAAAAATATAAAAAAAATAAATAAAAAAAAAAATACAACAAAATATCTAAAATATCTAAATTTTTTTTCCAATAACCTTTTAAAAAAAAAAAAAAAAATCAATTATTATAATTAATTAGTCAGTTTTTTTTGTTTATCATCAAAACCTTTTAAAATAAAAAAAAAAAAAAATATGAAAAAAAAATCATAAAAATTCGTTAATGGTGGTAGTGATGGTATTATCGTTTTTCTGAGTGATTTGTTGGATATTTTTTTTTGAAAGAACGTGGAGAACCACTTCGAAAAACGAAAAAAAAATTTCTTTCGATTTTTTTTTTTTTTTATTTTTTTTTTTATTTTTTTTTTAGTATATGTCTTCTTCTTTAAATGGTATGTTTAGTTGGTTCATTGTATTTAAATATTTTGGTGATAATGAGGCGTTATATATACAAACTACATTTCCAAATTTACCCATTCTGGCTGTTCTACCGATCATGTGAAGATAGGAGCTTGGTTTAACGGCAATATTTAAAATGAAGACGTGGGAAACATCTTCGATATCTATACCCCTGATGGCATCTTCCTTGGCTAAATATAAAACTGATTTATTATCGAGTTGATCTAATTTCCATTCTTTTTCATATTCTTTTAAAATCTCTAAAACATTTTCATCTTCTTCGTCAAGTTTTTCGTTCTTTTGATGTTGTTGTTGTAGTTTTCTTTCTTGTTTTAATTTATTTTTTCTTTCTTTTTCTCTGTATTTAATTTCTCTTTTGATATTGATTTCTTTATATTTTGATTCTAATTCGGAATCTTTTAAAATTTGTTCTTTTTCGGGTGAGTCAGGTAAATGAGTTACGTTGAATGATTGGAAATTCATTGCATGTGATAAAGTGAAACAGTTTATATTTCTTTTTCTTATAGTTTCACAAATTTTTGAAATATTTGCATCGTTTGAGAGGATACCAATTGCTATAGTTGGTTTAAGATTACGCCAAACATCTACAACACCATTAATTAATTGATTTTCACTGTCTACTGTTATGAAATAATGATTTAATCTGTTGATAATTGATAGCTGCTCCCTGAATGGTGCTAATTCTAAATCACCATGGAAATATTCACCATTTTTGTTGACCCTAATATCTTTTGATTTAACTTTGTTTTCGTCTAATGCTGTTATGAATTGCGACTTGACGTTAATCCAGTCTCTATCTTTAATTTCCTTTTTAGTTGTGTTACCAATGGTCGCTGATGAAAATATGGTTTGGAATGGTCTATCGGTTTTAATATATTTTGGTTTCTGATTCTCTGTTTCATCCAATAGAGGTTTTGAGGTATGTTGATTCTTTTTTAAAAGCTTTTTGACCTGGTCTTCAAAAGTTTCAGTGTAAAAATGGTTATTCTCCCTGACTTTTCTTTTAATCTCGTTGAATAGCAATGAGCTTGGTAATGGATGATCCCTTCTTATTTTCTTTTGTTTCTCGATTGCATCTTTTCCTAAAGTTTGAAAAATTTGATCGGCTTCGTCTATATACAACATATTTAAATTGTCAATTGATAAAAACCCATTAACTACCAATGGATATAACATATTTGATGTACCAATTAAAATATCGGGATTTGAGAGTAATAGTTGTTTTCTTAATATTTCTTCAGAAGCTATACCATTAACTGCCAATTGAACTTTTGATAGTTGCTCTTTATTTTCTGGTAATAATCTATTTAATAAATTTCTTATCCAATAACCAAATTGCCATGCTAGCTCTCTAGTTGGTGAGATGATAATATATTTTGGTTTGATTATTTCGTTATTTTTATTGCTATGATTGGTGGTTTTATTTTCTAAAATATCTTTATAGTATCTATTCATAATTTCTAACATTACACCAAAGCTTTTACCAGTACCAGTTTCATCCACTATATATGCATCAACACCACTTTGTAATGCAGGAATAGTTTTTTTTTGAATTATTGTTGGTTTATCGATTTTCATTTCTTTTAACACATTTTGTATATCTGGGTGAAAAAATTTAAATTGCGTATTATTATTATTATTATTATTACTATCATCATTATTATCTTTTAGGTATGGTGAAGTTATATTTGTTGCTGTTTTTATTTTTGGTTTGATTTCTGGTTCTGTTGTTGTTGCTGTTGTTTCTGTTGTAAAAGATTTATAAAAATTTTTATTAAATACATTATTATTATTATTCAGTTGGATAGATCGATTATTAATTATATAGTTTGATAATCTATTATTATTTTTTTGTAAAGTTTTATAAACTCTATTGAAAGTTAACATTTTTTAAAACATATTAATGAATAATTTAAATAAAAAAATAAAAATAAAAAATTAAAATAAAAATGAAAAAATGAAAAATTGTAAAAAAAAAAAAAAAAATAAAAAAAAAACGAAAATATTAATTTAAATGATTTATATAACCATTTAAGCGCTAATATTAATATTATTTAATCTATAATAATAATTAATATTAAAATTTCATGTTTTAAATATTTGAGCTAAAATATGGTGGGTTAAATATTAATATTTTTCTTATCAAATTGGGTGGGGGGTTCTAATTAAACTTTAATAATAAGGAATTTAAATACAAGTAAATAGTAATAATTTAAATACAAATATAAAAAAAAAGGTATAAAAAGATATTTTTTTCATTTTTTTTCATAACAAATCATTAACAAAAATGAAAATTTTATTAACAGTTTTTTCAATTTTAATAGTTGTGTGCAGTGCAAGTTTCAAATGTAGTGTTCCAGGGGGTAAATGCTCAGAATATCCATATGTACCATGTCCAAAGGGATACTATTGCTCAGACATGTATGAAAATGGGACATGTTTACAAGAACTCAAATTAGGAGATAATTGCACTGAACTTTTTTTATCAAGAGAATGTGGTGATGGCCTATTTTGCCAAACTATCCCTTTTGGAAATACTCCAGGTATCTGTTCCCCCTTCAGTTATCTCGGTATTGGTGAGAATTGTGAAAAGGATGATAAATGTCTTGGAACATTACAATGTATTGGTTCAAAATGTACCAGCCCCACTCAAGAATGTCAAAATAATTTTGATTGTCCAAATGATCAATATTGCGATGGTTCTATATGTCCATATAACCCAGAAGACCCAGTTTGTCATAATACAACCTGTAAACCAATTAAAAAAGTGGGTGATAAGTGTGTAAACATTAATGAATGTGAAATAAACTCAGAATGCCACAATGGAGTATGTTCTCCATTGTACAGCCTTCAGAAAGGTGAAGAATGCACTGAACATCACGATTTATGTGGTGAATCTTTATATGTAAGAATTTTTAAATTAAAAAAAAAAAGTAAATTTATTAATTTTTATTTGTTATTTTTTTTTTAAATTAGTGTCATTGTGACAGTGTTGACCATCAAATATTTTGCAAATGTGCACAATTTGATTCTAATAGCCTCAAAAACTGTACTGGAAATGACTATAGATGCCCAGATCGCTATTTATGTGATACTGATACCAATGAATGTGTTTATTCATTTTTATCAAAAACAACTCAGTGTCAAAAAGCAAAACTTCAAAGAGATCAATGTTATGAAAAGAATGATTGTGTTAATTACATTGAAGGATCAAGTATCCCATACAAAGAGTCATGCTTGATGAAACATTGTGAAAAAGAAACATTAAACTACAACAAGCAATGTTACCTTAGAGAAGGAGTTTGTTTATAATTTTAAATAAATGTTTTAAACAATAATTAAAGAAAAAAAAAAAAAAAAAAATTTATATAAAAAAAAATATATTCATTCATTGTTCGATGGTATTTATAACATTAAATTATTAAATTTATTGTTATAATACCTATAATAATAATGAAATGAATTTATATTATTATCATTTATTAATATCACTTTCTATTGTTATTTTAATTATAATTACTATTATTATTATTATTATTATTATTATTATTATTATTATTATTATTATTATTATTATTATTATTATTATTATTATTATCTATTATTTTTTATAAATTTTGTTTTATTATTTCTATTTTTATTCAGAATTATTTAAATAGGTGGTGTTCATATCTTGTAATAATGCACAACGAGTTCTTTGAATTTTAATTTTGAAACTTGGGGCTTGATAGGAGGCACATTCTGAATTAATTAATTTAGAAAGTAAAAACTCTTTGAAATCATTTGATTGTTCCCAAATTGAGGGATTTGGAAGATAAGGAGTTGAGGGTTCAACACCATCTTTATAAACAATTGATAGTTTGTATTTTTTATTATTAACTTTATCAACTGGTGAAACAACTATAAATACATCTATAATTTAAAATTAATATTAGTAAATATTTTAGTTAAAGTTTGCTTGTTTATTATTTCAACTCCATCTACTTACGATTAAAATCTGATTTTATAACTTTTGGATCAAATAACTGATCACCTTCTTTATAAACTATAACTACAATATCATTACCTAAATGTCTTTTTTTATCAACTTGTTGTTTATCAAGTTCGCTATAAGGTAACATTGTTGCAACATGAAACATAATTTCGAAACCTTGATATTTTTCATAGATCGATTCAGTACCAGTAGTATCGCTTTTTACATCTAAACCACCTCTATAATCTTTCCAACCATTTAATTTTATACGTTGACCCAAGAAATCTAAAAACTGATTAAAACCTGGAGAGCCACTACGATTAGAAAACATATCTTCCTCTTCTTGTTGGTTTGGAGCACAATATAAAACACCAAATTTAAAACTTTTTACACGCTGTCTTTCTTCGAATGAATTCAAATCTTTTTGAATGTCGTTATTTTTTACAGATTTTAAAAACTTGAATGACATCTCTGGTATAATGGATTGAACGATTTCTTTAACTGGTGGTTTTGAACTGACATTACCTAAAAAAGATACCACACCTTTTATTCTGGCTGTGGTAAAGATATCACTGTTTTTAGTACGCAATAAAACTTTAAAATTATGTTTTTTTTCTTGTGATTTTCCTGGGCTTGTATTGGCGGTGGGGTTAGCTTCGTCTGCTAATAAATTCTTTGTAGAGCTATTGGGTGTGCTGTTGGTACTACTACAATCGCTATTGTTTTCTTTTAAAATTGATACTATAAATAAACCGTTCTTCGAGTCTTCTCCAATATAATTCCAATGGTCAATTCCATAAAAATATTTACAATACCATGATTCGTTGGTGATTAATGTATTTAACTCTAATTGACCGCTGCTAATAATTAAAGGTAATGTTAAATTTGGTCTTTGTGATTCCACTATGAAACCCTTTGATGGTTGAATTAAACTATAGTCCTTTATATATGATGTTTCAAACTCTGCACTTGATCTACTGCTGCTGTTGCTGCTACTGCTTCCATTAAGACCTCCATTTTTATTAGTTGGCGAACCATTACCGCCAATACTACCACTACTACCAATTACACCGGATGCATCTTCTTTATTGTTATTTAATTGCTGTTGTGCAGCTATATACTCTTGAGCACTCTTTGGTCTTAATGTGGCGCCTATGTGGATAGATGAATATGAAAGATCATCACTTGATTTATTTTTATTGGTTAACGATCTTCTCTTTTGATCAAATGTATTTATGAAAAATGATTTAATTTTTGGTGAACCAAATGTAAAGAAACCACCAACCTCTTTATTGCTTCCTGTTGAACTTGTTGAACTGACACTGTCTGATGATTTATTTAAATTCATATCTGCAACTGAAGCTGATCTATCAATTTTAGGTGATGTGGATGTGCTAGTAGTGGTTGTTGTAGTAGTGGTTGTGGTTGTTGTAGTATTAATAGTTGGGACCTGTGATGAAAAAGTTGAAGACGATGATGATCGATTCTTTGTAATTTCTGGTAATAAAAATTTACTATCCTCTTTCTTACTCTTTATTGGGTCTGCACTCTTTGGTCTACCACCATTTGCTAGTCTTGAAACCATTGGTGACTTTTCTAACGATAATTTTAAGTCTGCAACCTTTACATTTAAATTTCTATAAAAAAAAAAATATAAATATTTTAATTTTAATTTTAATAATAACAATAATAATTTTAAAACCTACAATTGCTCTTGTCTATTAATAATTGGTGAATTTGGTGAATTTGGTGGACTACATGTATGATTAATAGCTAAACCTTTGGGTACCAATTTAATTTTAACCATTGGTTCTTGTTCTAATATCTCTGTAATTCTTGGATGTGAAACTATAAATCTTTGAAAATCAATTTCGATTTTTTCATTGTCGACTGTTAAAATATAATCACTTGAGTTTGGTAGATTTTTCTTTAAATTTGGGTGATCTTGTAAAATTATAGTCTAATAAATAGGAATAATAGTAATAATAATAATAATAATTTAAATATTAATATAAAATCCAACTTTTTTATTTTTTTTTTTTTTTTTTTATAATTTATTTGTTTTTTTATTAAATTTACTTTAATTTTATCGACTGTATTTCTAGAATGAAATTGATATTGTTTAAATGTACGATCTGGTAACTCTACTTCGACTTGAAATTCTAAGGCATTTTCGCATAACCCAAATGATTGATAACTATCCATTTTTTTATATTATTGTTATTTATTATTTATTTATTTTTTTATTTATAATTCTAATATTACTATTATTATTGATACTATATTACAATATTATTTATCTGTATGAAAGATAAATAATTTTAAATCTATAAAATTTTTTTATTTTTTTATGAAATAAAAAATTAGAAGAGGGACTATATAAAAATAAATAGAGAAATAATTTTTGAATGTGTTTTATTATTTATTAAAAAAAATATTTTTATTCTTGTAATTTAATATATATAATTTTTCGATAAATTTTTTTATTTTTGTGGTTATATGAATATTTTTAAATATCTATGAAATTTTTTTTTTTGTTATCTGATTCCTATTTTAAAAATTAAAATTTATTTTTCTTTATTATTAATTATGAAAGAAAAAAAAAAAAAAGTATTATTTTTTTATGTAATTGTTTAACAATTTATAATATATGATCATAATAACCCTATATATATATGAATGATTTTTTCTTTTTTTTTTTGCGAGTTATAATTAGTTTTTTTTTTTTTTCCTTCGCCTGAGAAAAAAAAATTTATTTTTTTTTTTTTTTTTTATTTTATTTTTTATTTTATTTTTTTTTTTTATAAAAATAATACAAAACAGATATTTAGATCGAAATTGATTAAAATTAGATTATGCTGCTACTGTTTTTTTGTGTGGTTTAAAAAATGAAAAAAAAAAAAATAATTTTAAAAAAAAAATTATTTTAAAATTTTTTTTTAAAAAAACTATAAAAAAACTATAAAAAATTTATTATAGTTTTCTGATTTGGGTTGTATGTGGTGTTGAATATTTTTAGAAACATTTTTATTATAACATTATACCTTTTTTTTTATTTTATTTTATAGAAATTAACAATAATAATTTCAAAGTAATAAATAATAAAAGAAACAAAAATAAAATGAAAATAAAAGAA
>NW_003519445.1:0-11066 GCF_000190715.1 Dictyostelium purpureum | reverse complement strand
CAAAAAAAAGCAAATTGAGCGTTATAACAAAAAAAAAAAAAACACACACCCACCCCAATAATGATGGTTTTGAATTACATTTTAAAAAAAGACCCCACATTTTTTTTTTCCATTATTTAAAAATGTGAAATGTGGATAGTAACACAAAGGGTGTATTTTAAATTTTATTATTAATTTTATTATCATTATTATGGTGTGTGAAAATAAAATGCAAAAGAAAAAATTAAAATATATTATTGTTTGTGTGTATAAAGTTTTTTTTTTTTTTTGTGATTTAATGTGATAGTGTTGTTATCTATATTTATATAATACTATCCCCAAACACTTATAGAAGTTGTGTGTGGTTAAGTGAGTATAGGTGTATGTGTTTGCATGGTAGTTAATATTTAAAGAAATTGGTAATTTAAAAAAAAAAAAAAAAAAAAAAAAATAGAATATAGAATTATTAACAAAAAATATTTTGACAATAAATATATTATAAGAAAGGAGTTATTTTTAAATCAATCATTTATTATAAATTTACATATTACAAAAAGTGTAGTGAACTTTAAATTTATAATCAAACAAAAAAAAAAATTATTTTTAACTTACGTAATAAGTGTGATAAATAAATGTTTGATAAAATGATTAACTGATTATAATTAATAATAAATCTATTGATTTAGTTTATTAGTTTTATAAATCAGAAGAAATTAAAAAAATAAAATAAAAAAAAACAATTAATATAAATATTATATAAATATAAACTTTTAATAATAAAAATAAAATGGTAATAAAAATATAATAATAATAATAATTATAATATTTTAATCAATCTTGATTAATTTTATTAATTAAAAAAATAAATAAACAAAAAAGAAAAAAAAAAAAAAAAAAAAGCAAGTTTCTATATTATTATTTCTTTATTTATATTTTTAACATATAAAATATTTATATTAATGGTAGTAATAAATAAATCTAAACATAAATAGAAATTTACATTGAAACGGGGTGTGTTAAAAAAGATAAAAATAATAATATACTGATATCAAAAAAAAATAAAAAATAAAAAACAAAAAGAAAAAAAAAAATGAAAAAAATTAACAAAAAATAAAAATAATAATAATTTAAAATTAAAATTAAAAATAAATTAAAAAATGAATTAAATAATTAAATTAAGAAAATTAATATATATTTGATTTTTATTTAATATTATTATTATTATTATTGTTATTTTTATTTTTATTATATGTTTATAAAACTAAACAATATATGTGTTTTTATAATTATTTATTAATTATAATGATTGGTTTTAAATATTCAATTGAGTTATCTAATTTACCAACAACAATTGTTTTATCACCATTATTTTCTACTTCTCCAATTGATAAGGTGTAAACCCAATCATCTAATGAATGATCGCAAATTAGCTAAATAAAGTTAATTTTAAAAAAAAAAAAAATAAAATAATGTTAGTTAAGTGATAATATGATTGGATATTTCTGTTTTTTATTATTTTCTATTTTCTATTTTCTATTTAAAATGATAAAATAAAGAGTATAATGAATAAAGTAAAAATCAAAATAAATAATTTAAATATCTTTTAAAATCTGATACAAAACAAAACAAAACAAAAAAAAAATAAATAAAATAAATAAATAAAAAATAAAAAAAAATCTTTAAAGACACAATTTAATAATGTTGTGTATTATGATTGTAGATACTAGTGATTATGTGTGCGAGTGTTTTTGTATGTAATAAGTTTTTTTATAAAATACTAAATATGTAAATCGAAAATAGTAGTAATGATAATCAATAATAATAAATGAATAGTAATGATAAAAAGATTGTGACTGAAAAATGATTGAGCGATTAATGAAAAAAAATTACGATTGTTTTTTATATTAATTTTTTAAAAAAATAAATAATTTATACATACATTCTTATTATAATACATTTTTATAGAGTGAAAATATCCTGTACATATTAATATATCAATATCATCGATATAATTATCATTATTATTACTATTATTATTGTTGTTATTATTATTATTTATTGTTTTATTGTTAATTTCGGAATATTTGATTTTATTTAATAATGTTACTGGGTATCCAACTTGATAATAGGGTTCAATTTTAAAGTCTTGGGTTAAAATATAGATATATCCATTTTCGCAGCCTAATGCAATTTGAGTTGGTGTTGTATTGGCACTGTTTTTATTTTCTCTTGGTGAAAGTTTATCATTACTAGTTATAGAATTTGTAAAATATCCAACCGACATACAGTTTACGGGTGATGGTGTAGGTATAGAGCATAACCTTTTGCCATGGTCCACAATATGTATGAATGGTGCATTTTCGCATATGATAACATAATGAAACTTATTATTATAAATATCGTATCCCTGTACTGATTTAATTTGTCTAATGTGTAATGATGGTTGCTGTAGTTTTAAATTGCTATTGTCGTCAGTTATGCTATTTATATTGTCTTGATCTTTACCTATTATTGATTCTATATTTATATGTGAATTTATTCTTTTTATATCAGTATCTTCCAATGTATTTAATGTTTGATTGATTGTTGGTATTTTAAATCTCCACAATGCATTTTGATGTGGTTTAATTGCTGTTAATAAACCTAAACTATCACCTACAACTAAATTAAAATCACCATCTATTAAAAATAAATAAAAAAAAGTAATCTATTAATATATATATATGGTTATTTTGTATTGTTATATTTATGAATCATACTCGCTAATTGATGATTTATAATTGATGTGATAGAACCATTAATTGTATCTCTATAAAGTATTTGATGGTTTGAAAATATAACCATGTTTCCATTAGAGTCACCAGAAATAACATCAATTGAACCAAATTTAGTTGTATCCAATAGCTCTAAATCCTGGATAGATGAACCTTTAGTCTCCAATACTTCAATCTCTTCGTTATTTAAATATACTTTGATTTTGCCATCAGCTGTTCCAACCAATAAATGTTTATTTGTAGATTTAAAAATTTCGCCAACTAATAATACATTGAATAAATAATCTAATCTTTTTTTATATTTACTAACTAATTTTATATTAAATTTATTGCTTTGATTAATGTTGCTATTGGTTTTATTGCTACTGTCAACATTGTTATTATTTACATTAAAGTAATCCATCTTTAAATATTTAAATTAAAAATATTAAAAAAAAAATAAAAAAAAAAAAAAATTTTAATTTTTTAAAAATTCAAAATCAATTTTTTTTTAATTTTTTACTTTTTTTCATATCTCATTTATTTATTTATAAATATAATAATAAATATAATAATGTAAATTTAGCAATATTGGGATAAACATAGCGCTAGGTCTCTACTATTTTAGTATTTACCCTTCAAATAAAAATTTTAATGTAATGTCCATACATATTTGAAAGGTAAAAAAGTGGGTGTTTGAAAAAATGATAACAATATATAATATAATTGTTATTGTTATTTATTTTATCATATATATCAATAATGATACCCTATTTTTTTAACAATTTGCAAAAATAGCCATTAACCACTAAACTTAATAAATTAAAATTTCTATTTGGGGTAAAAAAAAAAAATAAAAATTTTTTTTTTTAAAATTAATTTTTTTTATTTATTTGTTTTATTTTTATATTTGTTTTCAACATATTTATATACAAATTTATATATACATAATTATTGCTAAACTACATATATTAATGTTGATAAATAAAAAACATTTTACTCACTCTCGATAATCTTTTCAATTGAATCTTTAATCAGATTTTTTTTTTATAATAATGGATGTATTATTTTTTAAAGTTTGGAAAAATATATTTTTAAAAAGACTAATATATTTACACTTAAAAAGATTTATTGGTCCAAACCAAAAATTTAATAGCAGAGATGAATATATCAGTCACCCAGAGAGTTACTATTTTACAAATGTTACTTTAAATTATAATGAAATTAATTTAAATTATTTATGTGACTCGATCAAAGTTTTACAATTTGGTCATTCTTTTGATAGAGAGATTAAAGCTGGCTTTTTACCACACTCGATCAAAACATTAACATTTGGTAACAAATTTAATAGAGCTTTCAAAGAGGGTAGTATACCAGAGTCTGTCGAAACACTTTCTTTTGGCCATGACTTTAATACTCTACTTAAACCGGGTGATGTTCCGCGACTGGTCAAAAGGTTAACGTTTGGTGAAAGCTTTAATAAAATTATAAATGAAGATGTGCTTCCGCAGTCCATTACATCACTTACATTTGGTTCTGATTTCAATCAACCTCTTAGTCAGGGCTCTATACCACCTTCGGTCGAAAAACTTACTTTTGGATACCACTTTAATCAGAAACTTCAACCAGGCAATATTCCACCATCAGTTAAAGAGCTGACATTTGGCTTTGGTTTTGATCAAGACCTCAAACAAGGTGATATTCCGGTATCTGTTCAAAAATTAATATTCGGTGACAATTTCAACAAAAAAATTAAAAAAGGAGATATTCCAGCATCGGTCAAGGAATTAAGATTTGGTGATAATTTTAATCAAGAACTTGAAGCGGGTGATCTCCAAGATTCTATAGAGATATTGGTATTTGGTGGTCTAAACAAGCCACTTAAGCCAGGTGTTATCCCACAATCAGTCAAAAAACTATCGTTTGGTTCCTTCTTTAATCAGATTCTTGAGCCAGGTGATATTTCGACATCTGTTAAAGAACTGTCTTTTGGTTACTATTTCAACCAACCAATTAGATCGGGTGTTTTACCTCCATCACTCGAAATCTTAGAGTTTGAATCCGATTTTAATAGAGAACTTTTAACATTCGACACTTCATCAGTTAAAACAATTAGAATTGGTAATAAAAAAATAAATTAAAAATTACTCATAAAATTTGCAAAAAAATTGGGAGTTCATAAATCAACAGTAGCAAAAACATTATATATAAAAAGAAAGTTGTAAAAAAAATACAAATAAAATTGTTTTAAAACGGAAAAAATATTGTGCCAATATTGTTTATTTTTTTTTTATTTTAATTTTTAGTAAATAACCTAATATCTTGTAATATGATTTATTTAAAGGGTTCTTATTTAAATATAAAACATGACAGAGTATTTCAATAATTATCATTTCCATCTTAATAAAGTATGGGGTCCACATATTTATTCTGGGCGCTGTATTATTTTTTTATTTGTTATTTATAACACGAATTATTTTATTACATTTATAAATGATGATAGGTTAAGCAACAAATTGTCTTGGTTAGGTGCGAAACCAACATTTTTAAAGAATGAAAAAGTAATTGATGGGAATGATATATGTTGACCCAACCTAATTGAATCATAAATAAAATATGATTTACCAATAAAAATTATTTTATGAAGAACCCTACAGTAATTTATCTTTAATTTTTAAAAATAAATATCACCTTTTTTTTTTTTAATTTTCCCATTTTTTTCTTTTTATTTTTTTTATTTTCATAAATTTTTTTTTAAAAATTTATCAAAAATAAAATTTTTTATATCAATAAATAATAATTAAAATTATGTTTATTAAAGTGAATTTAAATTTTAATATTGATAATAATGGTGAATTTATTAATAATGATGTATTGTTTAAAAAGGTTTGGGGTAATAAATATATTAGAAATATTATTTTGGGATTTTTTAAAGAGCAAACAACAAAAGAAAATATTTCACAATTTATTGTTTGTAAATACATTGATTTACCTATCCAGCCAAATTTTGAAAATATAAAATTAAAAATTTGCCATTTAAATACAAGCGATATTATCATCGCAGAATCTATAAAGAGACTAGTTTTAGATACCAATGCCACCCTTAGTTTTCGTAATTTAATTATACCACAATCACTCACCTATTTAAATTTTGGGCAAGCATATAGAAAATTTGTTGATGTACCACTAAAACATACCAATATAAAGACATTGGTTTTTAGTGACGCTTTTAATCAAGAACTAAATGAAAATCTAGTACCTTCAAATCTTACATCTCTAATATTTGGTGATAAATTTAATATGGTTATACCAAGTTCGGTTTTGCCGTCATCTTTAAAACTCCTCATATTTGGTAAATATTTTAATAAACCCATAATACCACATTCACTTCCAGACTCTTTAAAAACACTCCAATTTGGTGATTGTTATAACAAAATGTTTCTTCCTGGATCCTTGCCCTCATCAATTACAGATCTTACTCTAGGTAAAAATTTCAAACTCCCTTTATACTATCAAGAGAATAATGGTATAATTCATGCAAACCTCAATCTCTTACCCCCGCTCCTCAAGTACATTACTGTTGGTAAATCTTGCCGACTAAAGGACATTTTATCAAACTATACAAACCATATATCATTATTAAAATTAAATATAACTAGGCCTATTCGTTGTGACACCCTAACATCTTTAAATGTATCAGAAATAATATTTGGTCCTGGCTTTGATAAAGAAATCCTTCCAAACACACTACCCAATACCCTCACATCTATAACTTTTAGTCCTGGCTTTGATAAACAAATCCTTCCAAACACACTACCCAATACCCTCACATCTATAACTTTTGGTCCTGGCTTTGATAAAGAAATCCTTCCAAACACACTACCCAATACCCTCACATCTATAACTTTTGGTACAATGTATATTAAATTTGATAAAGAAAATGCTATTCCAAACTCAGTCACAACTTTAATATTCAAACCAACACTGGAGGAATTCCCTTATTATCACATTTATATGCAAGCAACACCTTCTGAAGATTTCATAATATATGAATACAAATTACCATCAATTACAAGTATCACACTACCCAAATATTTTCAATCTTATATTCGATTTGGAAGAAACAAGTTTTTAAAAGATACGGGAAATAATTGGATTTTAAATGCCACAGTCGTTGATGGTATTGTTTATTCGACATATAAAAAAAAACAATAAAATAAAGTTTTTATTATTTTTTTAAAGGTTTCACTTAATTATTTTTTGTATACCTAACACTTATCAAAAAATAATAAAAAACATTGCAAAAGACCAACAACAACTTTAAAAAATATATTTTTAAAATAAATTTAATTTTATTTTATTTAAATATTTTAATAGAAGAAACCAAGGAGTTTACCACCAGTGTGACTCTTCTTACATTCTTCATGATCCATGATACCAAGTGAGGTGGTAAGGACGATATGACCGAATTGACGGGATGGTAATAAATAACTGGCCCATTTTTCGATTTCATCGAGGGTAACGTCGAATCTTGGTGAGATGACACCACATTTGTTGATACGACCGATTAATTCGATAACGATTTTACCTGAACGATGGTCATCAATGATTTCGAATTCACCGATGTATCTCTTTTTCATCATAACTTGGAGGAATTTGATGATGACCTTTGATGATGGTCTGACTAAGACTTGTGATTTACCTTGTCTTTCGGCATTGACAATGGAGTTTAAGCAATCGTTTAAAACACTGATTCTGACCATTTTGTATCTATAATAAAAAAAATTGTTAGTATGAGAGCGATTTCATTTTTTATCATCACCTAACTATTTCTTTTTGTTGAAAACAAAAATAATAATTTAGTAAATAATAAAATGATAATGAATGATCACTCCTATCCCCAAAATAAAAAAAGAAAATTTGCACCCAAAAATAATATGGCCAAATAAAAAAATAATATGGTTTAAAAATAAATTTTAAAATTAAAAAAAAAAAAAATAAATAAAAAATCTCTAAAATAAATATAAACCTTTGTCGAATTGGTGTTTTTTTTTATATTTATCCTCTTTTTTTTATAAGTTTACTCTTTTTTTTTACGAATATTTTGAATTATTGTTTAATTTTAAATTTTTATTTTTAATTACCGTATTACTACTTTGACTTGGCAGATGATTATTTTTTAACCCTCTTCGATTGCAAGAGGCTTATATTTGAGTGCAGATTAGATATCCTTTTTAATTAAAAGAGATAGGAGATATTGAAATAAACATTATCATCCTACTGTACTATATCATTATTTATTGTCTATGACCACAAAAATTTTTGGGTAATAAATAATAAATAAATAACAAAGGGTGTATCTTTACCTGTTTCAAATATAAGATGTTTGAGAGGTAGAGGAAAAAAAAGAAAAAAAAAAATTTTTGATAAAAACGCATGGTGCGGCAAAAACCGTGAAAAAAAAAAAAAAATTATTTTTTAAAAAAAAAAAAAATTTATTTTTAAAATTTTTTTTTTACAAAACGACTTACAAAGGTTTTACAAAGAAAAATAAATATTCACAAAAAAATGAATAGTTTTATTATTATTTCTTTAAAAAAAAAGAAAAAGAAAAATTTATTTATTTACATTTATATTATTTGAGGTTTTTTTAAGGGTATATTTATTATATTTAACAAAATTGGTATTATTGTTATTTTATATGTGGACGCAAACACATATTTTTTTTGTTTTTTTTTTACATATTAAAATTTGAAATCTAATAATCTTTCATTGAAACGATTTCAATATCACTTTTTTTAATTCTTTTTGGGGTACCTCTACCATTTATTTTCATAGTTTGATCCATTGGTACATATAAATCATCATCGTTTTCATTTTCATTTTCCTCATTATCCTTACTTGCCGAATAAAATTCAGAGTCATGAATCGATGGTGCTAATCTTCTCTGATTTTTAATTCTTTCCATAATATTTTTTGATAAATCGTTTTCCTCAATATTACGTGATGAACCGTACCCTTCTCTTAATCTTTCGATTTCTTCAAGTCTATTTCCTAATTAAATAAAATTTTATATTATTAATATATAATTTAAAATATTATTATAATAATAGTGTTATTTAAATATGTACTTGAATACTGTCTAATTTGGAATGAAAATATTCTGTTTGTAGTTAAAAGATTCTTCCTAAGAAACATTTTATATTGGGTTTGGTAAAGTTAAAACTTAAATAATAATTTAAAAAAAAAAAAAAAAAAAATTAAAAAAAAATTAAAAAATAATTTAAAAAATTATATAAAAAATAATTTAAATTTTTATTTTTTTTAATTTCATAAATATATTAATTTTTCTTTTGTTAAAAAAAATAGTTTTTTTTTTTTTTCATAATCATGTGTTCCTGATTTTCTTTTTCCTTTATATGTGTAAAAAACTATTTAACTTCAAATAATGATAAAAGACAAAAAAAGAATTGTTTGGGAACCCCCACTTATAATCATATTTTATTTTTTTTAATTTAAATTTTAATTTTATGTTTTTTTTTTTAAAATTTTTTCATAGTTTAAAAGAAATTTTTTTTTTTTTTTCTTTATTATTTTATCAACACACAAATAATAATATAGCTTTAATAATTGCAATAATTTTTTTTTTTGATAAATAATTTAAATTTTTATATTTTTAATTAATCAGTTTTAAAAACAATCATTCATTCAGACGTTATAATGGATAAAACTAGTGTTTTTGACAATAGAAATAGAAATAAAAATAGTAGATATAAAAATAAAAATAATACAAGTTATAATAGTATGAATAATAAGAATAATTATAATTTATACAATAGTAATAAAAATGATAAAAATAAAATGGATGAGGACCAAATATACTATGATTTAGATGAGGGTTATCACTCAAGTAATAGTAAAGGTAGTGTTGGTTCCAACAATCAAGATTATAAACTAGCTAGTAATCAAAATAAAATGTTTTTTAGCAACAAGAAAAAATGGTTCTTTTTTATATTTCTTTTCATATTAGCAGTATATTTTTTCAATAATAGTAAAAATAACAATAATATTAAATTAATAGATGACGACAAGTTTGAAAATTTCTTTTCAAATTTAAAATTTCCTAATAAATACGGTAAAATAGGCGATACAATTAGAACTCACATATATATAAACAATATTAAAAAAGATAAAAGACCGATTAGTATTCTTATTTCAAGTAAAAATAATACTTTGAACGATTTAATCAATTATTTTTACTCATTCAATAATCCACTAAACTTAATAAACAATAGCATAGATATAGACTATATTTTAGTATTCAATCAAAATGAAAAGTCACAATCCATTAGGGATAAAATCAAATATCAAAAAAAAAATAAAACAACCTCAAATATTTATATTTTCAAAATCGATACTAGTCAAATAAAAAGTGGTTCAATCATTGACTTTGGACCTATTGAGGATATTATTGATGGGTCATCCGAAATAAATGTTTCTAGAAATAATTTATTCTTATTTTTATCAGATGTGGGTCAAACCAAAGAGATTGATGATGATGAAAAAAAAAGGGAATTTATTATTGGAGAATCAAAACTAATTTTTCAGCACAGATTTTTACACAGGATAAGAAGCACACTTTCAATTCAATAAAAAAAAAATCAATTAATGTAAATATCATAGTTTTTATAAAATAAAAAAAAGAAAATAAAGAATTAAAAAAAAAAAAAAACTGTTCCGCGAAAATTTTTTTTAAAATAAAATAAAATAAAAATATCTTAATAAAGATTTATTTATCTAGATTAAAAAAACATAAAAAAATATTTTTATTATTTTTATTATTTTTATTATTTTTTTCTTTTTTTTTTTTTTTTTATTTTTTGGATGGTTGGTTTGGATCAATACTGTGTCAATTCCTCATTCCTTGAAACCGATTGGTTGTGTTATTTTAAAAAAAAAAATTTCATTTTATTCCGCAGTATTTTTTATCAACTCGCTGATCATTTTTTTTTTAAAAATAAAACTTTTTTTTATTTTTTTTTTATTTTTATTTTTTTAAATAATAAAAATATTTTAATCCCATTATACCATCTTATAAAGGAAAAATATTTAAAAAAATAAACTCAAGTAAATATATCCTCCATATTTTTATTTATTTTTTTTAAATTAAAATATTTAATTTATTTTATTCATACACTTTATTTTACATCTATATAAAAAAAATTAATTAATTAAATAAACAATTACTATTTATATATTTTTCATACTTAATTTACCCTCTCCATAACCCATCTTCTTCCAAAACAATTATAAGAAGGATTTGGGGGGGGGGGA
>NW_003519444.1:71202-79063 GCF_000190715.1 Dictyostelium purpureum | reverse complement strand
ATTTTTTTAAGGTATTCCCGCTAACCAATTTATCCTTATTTAATTTGGAAATGATGGATAATGAAAAAGAGAAGAAAAAAATTTTCTATTTTTTATTTTAAATAGTGTTTATAAAAAACCTTTTGGTTTTTTGGGGGTTGGGGTGGGGGGCCCCTTTTTTTTAATTTTTGTTGAATTTTTTAAAAAAAAAAAAAAAAATTTTTTTTTTTTTTAATATTTTATGATACCGATAAGGGGTTAATGGTTTTTTTTTTTTTTTTTTTTTTTTTTTTTTTTAATGTGCATATTTTATTTTTAATTTATTTAGTGGGTGTGTTGTTGTAAGTGTGATGTTTAAATGATTTTCTATGTATTATTTGTGATTACCACTAAACCCACAATTCACAAGATTCACACTAATTTATATGTAAGTGGTATGTGAGAAAATGATGGTTGTGTATGTTATTGGCGATAAAAAAACATCCTAGGTATACTTATATTAATATCATGGTGATTAAAGATAAGTGTTATTTTTTTTTTTCCTCTATTAAATCTCTATAAAACTTTGAATGTATTATAATATTTAATTGGTCAATTATTTAATTATTGGTTCATTAAATTAATTATAAAAAAATAAAAATAAAATCAAAAAATAATTTTTTGATTTTTTTAATTATTATTTTTATTATTATTTATTTAATTATTTATAAAATGATCAATAAAACCATATTACTACTATATAAAATTAACTATATCTTTATTATAATGACAATTTATAAAAACAGAAAAATATCTTCATTTTTTATATATTAATTTTTACAATAAAAACAAAACAAAAAACCACACAACACTTTAACCAAATATTATCATCATAAAATAAAATGATTTAAAATTTATAATAATTTATTTTTTAATTAATGAGAATTTTTTTTTTTTTTTTTTGATCATTTTTTATGATTCATAAATTAGGAAAGGGAAAAAAAAAAAAAAATCGACTTTAAAAATATAACCACCATGATTATAAATTGGATATTATTGCACTGTTTTTTATTGGTTTTTTTTTTATTTTTATAATGTATATATTTTATACATTTTTTTATTTATTTATTTTGGTAAGCCAGTATTGTTATCGATTAATGATTCGGATTCAGATAAAATTTGTGGACCTGGACCAACTTTAGTATGAAGGATATATTTGAGTGAACTTGCAAAAGTAGTTTCTGGAGTGAAGAGTGATTGAAGCTTTTCATTTGGTTTGTAGGATTGAATTTTTTCAACATTTTCTTTTGGACCACGATAATAAGTTGAGAGATCTTGGTCTGGGAAATGTTTAATAAAGAGAGAAAGGACTTCGACAACATTTTCTTCTGGTAAGTAAATGCAAGCGTTTGGACCAGCATCAAAAGTGTAGGCACATTTGACTGAACCTGAAAGTTTATTGTAACGATGAATAAGGTTCATAATGTAACGGGAGGTATCATTGAGATAATAGATTGCTGGGGTGGTTGTGGCACAAACTTCATGGAAATCATCACTATCTTTCATTGTGATATCACCAAATGTTTGGAAATCTTTATTTTTAATTGCTTCTTCGATATCTCTCATTCTAGTTGGAACGGTAACAGCACAACGTTCTTTCATCATTGGGCTGGTAGCGGCTGATTTTTGCATACCATCAGTACTACTGGTTTCCTTCTTTTTATCGTTAACAACGAGGACAATGATGTTCATTTCTGGCCAGTGTGATTCTGGTTGAACTTGAACAGCAATACTATCAGAACCATCTTCTTTTTCACCCATTTCCCATTTAACAAAACCACCATACATTGATCTACAGGCGCTACCTGAACCAATACGAGCAATGCCCGAAATATCACCATCTACACCATAAATTTGTGCTAATGTATATACTAAACAACAATATCCACTTGCTGATGATGCTAAACCTGCTGCTGTTGGGAAATTATTAATTGAAACAATGTGAACACAATGTTTTTTATCTTGTAATTTAGTGGCTCTTGAACGAATTGCTTTTAAAACGTTTTGGTATCTAGTGGCATTAATATCTTCTTTTCTATATTTTGGTGATTGGTGTATTAGTATCAATTTGTATTGATTTTATTTTGGTGTTTTGTTTTTATTTACTTACTTGCCGTTTAACCAAATAGCATCTTCAGTATAATCTTCTGATGCAACGATGGTAGTAGTGGTTTTTAAATCGTCTTGGTGAAGAGTACCACTGAGTGATGAGTTGAGTGGTAAAATTAATTTTTCATCTCTTTTACCCCAATATTTGATAACAGCAATATTTACTGGTGCTGAACATGTAATTGATGCTAATACCATTTTTTTTAGGTTTTTTTATTTATATATTTATAAAAAAAAAAAAAATTATATAAATATAAAAAAACTATTATAAAAAAATGAAAAAAAAAAAAAAAAAAAATTTTAGCGATATTTTTTTTTGGAACAAAAAAAAAAAAAAAATAAAATAAAAATAATTAAAAATAAAAAAAAAATTTAAAAAAAATAATAAATATGTGCTTGAGTGGGTTAAAATGTTAGTAACAAAAATAATAATATTAAATTCACAATCCATTCACACACAAAACATTACATAGTATTTATAGGGTTTTTCAACTTTAATTTTAAAAATAAAAAAAAAAATAAAAAAAATTACAAAATAAATTATATGTGTTGTATTTTCTTCACATAAACAATTCATTAATTTTTAAATTATAGTAATAATAATTATACAAAAAAATGGCAATCGAAAAAATAAAGTATATGGGCTTTAAAAATTGTTATAAAATTAGTTGGAATCACTTTCGTGTGATTGTGACAACTGATGTTGGACCAAGAATCATTTCATTACAATATAATGAAGGATCATCAATTTTTGCTGTTCAATCAAATCCAAGTGTAATTTCACCAAATGAGGGATGGAAGTTATTTGGTGGTCATAGGTAAGATTCACGATGATAATAATAATAATAATTATAATAATAAAGTTATATTGTATTAATTTAATTTTTTAAATTTATTATTTAGATTATGGCATGCACCAGAACAAAACCCAAGAACCTACTATCCAGATAACTCACCAATTCAAATTGAAATTGTAAATGAATATAAGATTATATTAAGACAAGAAACTGAGTTAACAACAGGCATTAAGAAAACCATTTCTTTAGAGCTTAAAGGTACCGGTAGATTATCTCATATCGAAGTTAATCACTATCTTGAAAACAAAGGTCAATGGCCAATCGAAGTTGCACCATGGGCTATTTCTGTTATGGCACCAACAACATGTGCTATCATTCCATTATCAAACAATGACCCATCTGGACTTTTACCAAAAACATCAATTTCAATTTGGAATTACACTAAATTAAATGATCCAAGATTTACCTTTGGTAAGTAGCTGAATAATGTTAATAATAATACTACCACCATAATTTTATAATAATAGTTATAAAGTTTATATTAATAACATAATTTTTTAGGTGAGAAATATATTTTAGTAAAGCAGGATCCAGAATCAGAGACATCAACTAAAATTGGATCAAAAGTTAATTCAGGATGGAGTGCAGCTATACATAAATCAACATTATTTGTTAAAATGATTGACACTGATACAAGTAATTTGAAAGCTGACTTTGGTGCAAATGTTGAAGTTTATACAAGCTCTGATATTTTAGAATTAGAAACTGTTGGTCAATTATTACCATTAAACCCATCACCACTTTTATCACCACCATTGGATTTAACCACTCCAAATAAAATAACCAAAACCACTCCCCAGGTATCCAAATTAACTGAAAAATGGTATTTGTTTGAAACTGAATCTCCATCACCTTCAAATGATGGCGATGTCGATAAAAATATTTTACCAATTGTAAATGAAATTTTACAACACCAATAAATTCTATTATTACCATTGCTATAACTATAACAAAGTAATGGCCAATAGTAATAATGGTAATAAATAAAATAATAACAACAATAAAGTATTACTTTTAAAAAATGTTTTATTTTTCTTTTTTTTTTTTTTTTAAAAATATTTAATTTTTAAAATTATATACATTATTTTCCATATCTAACAGTTTCTTTTATAACATTTATACTATCTAATCATCATCTTCAATAGTTCTTCTTTTCATCTGTATAAATTTAAATATATATATATATGTATATATTTAGTAAATTTATTATTTTAATAAATAGATAAATACATATGTAATACTTACGGTAATGGTTGTCTTTTTAGTTTTTTCATTCATTTGTTCTAATAATGAGATAAGTTTAGCATCATCTACTTTTTCAGCTAATTGGCCTCTTTGGGCAGCATTAATAATAATATCTTCGACTTGACGTGCAGTCTCTGGTTTTACAATTGCAATTCTTGATACTGTTTGGTTTTGATTTCTGTTAATAAACTATGAAATAAAATATAGTATAAAACTATGAATATAAATACAAACATCTTTCTCTTGCTGCTGGTAATAAAATTTGGGATAAAATGTGTTGTCTTCTTTCCTCCATATCTCTTCTTTGGGATTCTTGTCTTTGAGCATTTTCAGCCTCCATTGAAGCTTGTTGTTGCATTTGTTCCATTTGTTGTTGATTCATTTTTATATTCTATTGTTTCAAAAGCAAATGCAATCAAAAATAATTAATAAACAAAAAAAATAAAAATAAAAATAAAAAATTTAAAAAAATTGAAAAAAAAAAAAAATAAAAATAAAAAAAAAAAAAAAAAAAAAAAAAAAATAATATATAAATAAAGTTAAATAAAACTTAATATTTTTAAATAAACTATTAATTACTATTTATTGATTTTAAAAAATTAATTAAATTTTTTTTTTTGTTGACATTCGATAAAATTGTTTTTTTTTTTTTTTTTTTTAAATTGATCGGTTGATTTAATTTGTTTTTTGTTTTTTATTTGAAGCAATAAATTTCTTTCTTTGACCAAGCATATAGGTGTAGAGATATGGAAGACCAACAACATAGAAACCTAATGAACAAATAAGAGCAGTGTAAAAATCGAAACCAAAATTTAAAGAATTTGGGAGTGAAAGAGTGAGGAAACCAGTTCTTTTAACAAATTCTAAACTATTCCAAATGGTACCAGTTTCACCAGTAACACCAGTTGGATAGAGAACAATGAAAGTTGTGTATCTTAACCAACCTAAAAAGTAGAGATCGATTTTGAGAATTGAAAGAGCATAGAAACTGTAACGAATAACTTCGGTGATTGACCATGACATTAACATTAATGAGAGGAAGAAATGATTTTGTGTGGATGGGATGTTATCAGCTAAAAAAACACAGGCAACACGTGAGAAAACTTGAATAAAAGTTGTAACTGCTGATGTTCTAACTAAACCTAAAGCCGAATGAACAATTTCTAAAACTGCAGCATATTGGAAAATACGAACTAAATCTCCAACTTTTTCCCAAACTCCAATTGGTGATTTGGTTTCAAAAAGATGAACACTTAATAAAAATAAAATATATGACCATCCAATAGTTTGGATAACATTGTATGCTACTAAATATACGTTTTTAACTGACATTTTTAAATCTGTGAATATATATTATTAAATGTGAAAATAAAAAAAAAAAATTAAAAAAATTTTCAAAAAATTTTAAAAAATTTTATAAAAAATCATTTTTTTATTTTTTATTTTTTATTTGGCAATGATTTAATCATTTATTATAGTTTAATAAACTATTTTATTATTTTATACATATTATATAAACAAATAGTAACCATTTTCTCTCACTATCAAAAAAATAAATAAAAATAAAAAATTGATGAAAACCAATATAATTATATCAAAATCAAAATAATATTAATGATTATAATTTTAATAATAACACAAAATAATAATATTAATAATAATAACTACACAAAATAATAATTATCATAAATTGGTTCAATGAAAAAATTAAACTACAAACAGAAAAAAAAAAAAAAAAAAAAAAAAAAAAAAAAAAAAGTAACCAACACAACTAAAATTGTTCAATTTACTTTTTTTATTTTTTTTATTTTTTTTTTATTTTTTTTTATTGTATTCGTATATCTATTGCTATCAAAAATTGCATAGGGAGGTACCTTAAAAGTTATATTTAAACTCAATTTACATATATATATTGCAACACCATGAAACCAAATAATATTACAAACCCCCCACAAATTTTTTTTCATAAAAACTAATAAACCACAATTTTTTTTAATCATCCAATAGGACCACAAAGATGCGAAATATACAAAAATTAATTTTTTTTGTCATTTGTCTTCAGTTTGCAAGGTGGTTCGAGGTTGTAATCTTTGACGTTATTACCCAATAAAATTCTTAACTGATATTTAATATCAAAAAATTTAATAAAACAAAAATAAAAATAAAAAAAAAATAAAAAAAAAATAAAAAAAAAATAAAAAATAAATAAAAAAAAAATAGGGTATCTAAAAAAATAGGGTAAAAAAAATTAAAATTAAACTTAAGTAAAAAAAAAACACTAAAAAATATTAAAAAAAAATAAATTTATTATTTTAATAAAAATTAAAAAAAATTACAATATCAAAAACACTCTATCATGCATCCAACTATGGATTGTTCTTCGTTTTGAGGGGCTAAATCTAAAAAGACCCTTTAAAATCACAGACCAATATCAATCAAAGAAAAGGTTTTTGGGAATTTTGTAAATTACAGGAAAAAAAAAAGTATGTATACCAATATTTAACTTTGGTTAAGTTCACTTAATTCCTATAATTTTAATATTTTTATTTTATTTTTATTTTATTTTGAAAATGTTAATAAAAAAAATTAAAAAAAAACAATATAAAAGAAATCTTAAAAAAAAAAAAAATTTCATTTCAAAACAACATCAACATCAACAACAACAACAACAACAACAAATAATTATTTGTTTATATATATCATTTTCTTCTTCAATTTGATTTTAATATTTATTTTATAATTTTTTTTTTATTTACACACCACTTTAAAAATGTACAAATATATTTTCGCTATTTTACTTTTATCTACTGCTGCCGCTAGATCCCAGGCTCTATTGTGTCCTGTAACCACATCACCTTCTTATTGCCCATTATATATTGTCAATGCTGATAGTATTCCAAGTGCTGCTGCTGTTTATCCACCAAGCCAAATTGTAAATCAAGTTCAACATATGAATACCTTTGCCGCTTCTTTTGGTTCTGCTTTAGATTTATTAGCTGGTGTAACAGACCCAATTTTCAATGGATCAGAACTCATTTCCGAGGTAGAGCAATACGCAATTGGTGTCAGATCAGCTGTAAATAACGGTGTTAATACCTGGACTAGTGTTCTAAATACCTTCTTCCAAATGGATGTCATTGGTCCAACTAACAAATACAGAACCGCTTTTACCTCCATCACTGCTATTAAAACACCATTCCAACCATTATTCACCAATGGTGTTGCTTTCTACCAAAGGGTTTTAGCTTCGAAAATAGTTTCGCTGGTGTTACTTTAACTCCTGCCCAAAGTGCCCAACTTGCTCTCTTCCCAGCCATTAGACAACACCTTGCTTTTTGTAATGCTGCTGCAAATATGGGTATTTACTACTCCTCGAATACCAAGACTTTTACACTAGAGATACCATCGATCTCTCTGATTACTATTTAGAAGGTAGCTGCACCATTGATGAAGCCAGAGAAGTACTCATTACAAACAACAGACAAATTCTTAGACCAGCTTATGACTTTTATTTAGCTCTTGATACTGTAAATCAATTAAATATCTAATTTAAATTATTTCTTCCTACTATTATACATTTATTTATTTATTAATAAATAAAGTTTCTCCAATTTTTAATAAAATTATTTATA
>NW_003519444.1:36821-71102 GCF_000190715.1 Dictyostelium purpureum | reverse complement strand
GGGTTTTACCTTTCTAAAAAAAGGTTCTGCCGGGGGGTCCTTTACATCCTGCCCAAAAGGGCCCAACTTGGTTTTTTTTCCAACCCTTAGACACCCCCTTACTTTTTTGTAATGGCTCCCGCAACTATGGGTATTACTATATCGAATACCAAGCCTTTTTCAACTAGAGACCCCCTCGATCTCTCCGATTACTATTTAGAAGGTAGCTGCACCATTGATAAACCAGAGAAAGTCCCCATTACAAACAACAGCCAAATTCTTAGACCACCTTATCCCTTTTATTTAGCTCTTGATCTTTAAATCAATTAAAAATTTAATTTAAATTATTTATTTATCCTATTATATATGTATTTATTTATTAATAAATAAAGTTTCTCCAATTTTTAATAAAATTATTTATATTTAATTTAAAAATATAATTTATTTTATTTGCAACAATACAAAAATAAAAACAAATTTATAAATTTATTTTAAAAACTATTTTTTTTTTTTTATTTTTTATTTTTTCCAAATTTTTTAAAAAAAAAAATCGATCAAAAAAATAAAAACAAATTTATCAATTTATTTTAAAAACTATCTGTAAATAAAAAAAAAGTTTTAAAATAAATATATTTTTAATAAAAATTAAACTACAATCATAAAGTGTAGTCGATATAATTGTTTACTAATGATTCATTAACGATTCATTAATTGATTTATTCGGAATTTATTTTTTTTTAAAAACGTTACTAACCCCTGAAGGATTGATTTCAAGTTTTAATTACCTATATTTATTAATATTTTAAAAAATATATTGAAATATAATTTCTTCCTTTTTCAAAATTATGTGATTCTAATTCAAAATGTGTAAAAATGGATGTTGATAAATTGGTAAATCTTCGCCAAATCTAAAATATATTGTTTTTTTCTAGATATTAATAAATAAAGTTTTTTATTAATAACATAATATAAAAATATTTTTATATTAATATGATATTATTAATATATAAATATATATTTTAAAACTAAAACATATTATTTTAAATAAAAGAAAATTTATAAATATCAAAATAAGAATATAAAACCAAGTCATAAATATATATTATTAATGTAATAATTTATATTAATAAATAAGAAAAATTTCCCAGGCCAAAAAAAAGTTTATTTTTTCATAGTTTTGTGTGTTTTTGTGTGTTTATGTCTATGATTTTGTATTTCTGTGTTTTTATGATTTTTTTAATAATTTATATATTTTATAAAATAAATCTTTTTTGGAAAAAGTTGGATGATAAGTTTTGAACTAAAACAAACAATTTTAACAATTTAAAAAAATGGATATTATATTTTTGTGATTTGATTTATTTGTTTTAAAAAGATAGTATTTATTTTGGTAATAAATAGTGGAAATTTTTTTATTTTTTTTTTTGAATTTTGTGGCAGTTTAAGTTTGAGAAAGATATTTTAAAACACATCTTTTTTTTAAAATATCTTTCTCTTTTTTTATTTCTTTTAAAATTTTTACGAAATAATATTATCCACGGGGAATATTTTTTTTTTTTTAAAATTATGATTTTGGTTACTCAATAAAACAATTTATTTTTATGGTAAACACAACCCATTTACAAATACAATATCACCATTAATCCAAAAAGTTTAGATCTTAAATATGGTTTAAAAGTTACAATTTTAGGAAAATGTGATACGGTGTAAAATTTACTATTTATTACCTTTATCATTAGCTTGGTTTGAAAGATACTCACATGCTTTGGTGGCAACTGTTAAGTTTAAATGATTCCGTTAATTTTTAAAGTATAAAAAAAGGTAGCTATTATTATTTGAAAATCACCATATTAAAGGCAATACTTAAGGGCAACACTCGCTATCCATTTCTTTTAAAAATAAAAAAAATAAAAAAATAAAAAATTAAAAAAAAATTGGTTGTTTAAAATAATATTATTTTAATTCTATAATATGGAATAAAATTATTAGCAGCTCACCGTATTAACTGTCAATAATTACCTAGGTTTGTGGAAAGAAATATAATAGCTACAATTAAAAGAATAATTTAGGTAAGTATATTTATTTTATTTTATTTTATATATTTTATAATAAACAAATTATATTCTAATATGTTTAAATATTTTTAAATAAAATATATATAAAAGCCATTATTTTAAAAAACAAAATATAATAAAACTATGGCAACCCACATTTTATTTAAAATTAATTATATTTTTTTTAAAAATTAATTATATTTTGTTATTTTTACGATGATTTTTTGATAAAAACAGCCTGTTTTCTATCAATTGACTTTTGGATGGAATTAACACCATTATATGAGGAATCTTTTTTTCTTGAAAACAATAGAACCAAACGTTTTTTTTTTTTTTGATAATAGTTTTGAAAAATAAGGAATGAAGAAAGCCTAGGAATCAATGTGAGATTCATTCAGATTACTTTACTGAAATATTGGAAGTAAAGGTTTATTTTATTTAATTTCTTTTTTTTTTTTTTTTTTTTTTTTTTTTATTTGATTTCGAACTGATATCAAAAACTAGTTTCTAGAAAAAAAAATAAAAAATAAATAAATAAAAAATGGAAAACTTAAAAAGCTTTGAAAAATGAGAATTAAACCGTCCAATCACATCCTCAAAATGATGGAGAAAAAAACCATAACGATTCTATAAACTTGGGAAAAATAAAAACAAATTATTATTATTGTTATTATTTATAAAATTTAAAAAAACCAAACAGATATATTAAAAGAAAGTTTGTGTAACATAAAAAAATAAAACCCTTTTCAAACTTTTCATTATAATTGTGAATGATAAATGAACACACAAGCTTTGTGAAATCATATTTTTTTTTTGAAAAAAAAAAAAAAAAAGAAAAAAGTAAAAAAAAACTATTTTATTTTTGATTTAATTTTTTATTTTTTTTTTTTTTATATTTTTTTTATTTTAAAATAAAATTTTTTTTTTTTTTTTTTGTTATTTCCTGAAATTTAAGAAAAAAATTCAGAAAATATGATGTAGTTATTTTATTTCTTTTTTTTTCAAATCTAATGTTTTATTAAATAGACAAAATATTGCTCTTATTTTTTCAAGAAATTCAATTTTTTTTTTTTAAATATTTAGAAACGATAACTAAAATTAGAATATAACCTTCACACATCAACACTTTATAGCTGATAAACGATATAGAAAGGATGGGGAAGTATCAATCACGGGGTATATATTTAGTTTTTTATGGGGGGGGGGATGGGGGAATTACCAAAGCCCAATAAATTTATTTGCATATTTTTTAAAAAAAAAAAAATTTAAAAAAAAAAAAATTTTTAATGTAAAATTAGTACCAACTTCGAATCTTTTTTTTTTGTATTAAAAAAAAAAACTACAAATGCGATAGGTTTCAATAAAATATCTTTTTGTAAAAGAACAACCCTTTTTTTTTTTTTTAACTTTTTAGTTGTGTTTGTAATTTAAAAAATTTATTTTTTTTTTTTTTTTTTTATTTTTTAAAATTTTTTTTTTTTTATTTTTTGTATAAATCGTTTCTTTTTTTTTTTTTTTATCATTTGGGGATGTTTTTCCTCACATTGAACAACAACCAGTTTAATTTATAATATTTTAATTATATATATATTTATACACATTTATATATTAACAATAAAAGTCATTAAAAATTTTTTTTTCCTTTTAAAAAAAAATATAGATTTAAAATAATTTTTTTAAAAATAAAAAATTATAATTCCCCAATTAAAAAATTAATTAATTAATTATTAAAAAACAAACAAAAAAAAATGTCATTTAAAACCAACAATTTATTTATATTGTTCTTTTTGGTTTTTGTTACCGCTGCCACCACCGTTAAAGCCCAATTAGAGTTAATTGTAGATTTTACATCAACAATCTCTTATGTCAACTACCAATGTGGGGATTCAGGTGTTTTTCCACCATGCAAATCGCTCTCTGATGCTGGAGAAAGAGCTAGACTATACATTAATGCCATCAACACACCAACTATCGATCCATCACTCACTATAAAGTTAAGAAATGGTGCCACTAATCCAATTATCGCTGGTCCAAATAATGAAATAGGAAATCTTTTCGGTTTTTGTTCAGCTCAAATATTAGTTGATTTACCAAGCGCCACCACCACTATTTCAATTGATGGTTCAACCTCAAATGGTCCATTCATCTCTTTAGAACAACCAACCATCTCCAATTCAAATATTCAATGTTCTGCTGGTATCTCATTAACTGTCAAATATTTAAAGTTAGTAAACTGGGGTGAAAATGAAGTTATCTTTATCAATGTCGACCAAACTTACAATGTAGCAACCAATAAAGCTGTCACTTTACAATATGTTAGTATACTAAACTCAAGCAAAGCAGTCATCGTACAACCAAAATACTCTACCATGGACTATGGGGCAGTTAAAGTTACACTTAACTATTGCACCTTTGAAGACCTTTACTCAAGTACCTCATCTCTTTTGCCACCATTCTTTTTAAGAGGTGTCATTTTAAATTTATCTAGATGCACTATTCAAAATTCTATTTTAACTTCATCAGAGGTATTATTCATTGAATATGGTTCATTAACAATTTCTTTTGGTTTCGCCATTATCAATGTTCATTTAGACTCTGAATATCCAATTTTTTCAACTCTTAATATTGGCACAAAGGTTATCAATAAATTCAGTACCACTATAAAGTTGAGTGATTCTTCATTTTCAACTTATATGTACCAAAGAAATACAATAGATTCACCAGAAAACCCAGCTGAACAAGTTTTTAGCTTTCTTAGCTTTGTCAATTGCACCATTCTTTCAAGTACATTTGCCTCAAACAGTTTATTTTTTTATGAACAAGCATTAAATAATCAACCATTAGACCTCAAATTCGATGACTCCACTAACCATTGGGAAGATAATACCATCTCACCAGGAAAAGTTTTGGTTTATCTCAAAAACATAGCATCTTATAAAATAGATTACGTTACCGCAAACTCTGTTGCCTCAGATGACTTTGAATATTTAATTTCATCACAAAACTCCGTTGCACAATTATCTTTTTCACAAATTGCCTCCAACAAACCATTAGTTGGATCAGGTACCACAATGCTTTTATTTGATTCGTTGATCAATTTCACACAACTTAATTTGTGCCAATCATGTGTTGTTATTGATAAAATCACCAACACCGTAGTATTCGATAACACAATTTAAAAAAATAAAACACACCCTCACATCAGTTTTTTTTTTTTTTTTTTTATTTTTTTTTTTTAGGTAGCACTTAACACAAGTTCTTTTTTTTTTTTTTTTTTAGGTCGCACTTAAGTTCATGCGTAAAAAAAAACACTTTTTCTTTTTTTAGGTTGCACTTAACACAAGTTCATTTTTTTTTGTGGGAAATTTTTAGGTGGTATATTTTTTTTTTTGTGCACGGTTATTTTTTTTTATTTTTTTCTCAATAATTTTGGTAGATAGGGCGGATATTTTGCAATATTTTTAGATAATGTGGAATCTAAAAACATTTAACAAATTTATAAGTGTGCAGTTTTTCTTTTTTTCTTAGGGAGGCACGAGTTTTTTTAATATCTGCTTTCACTTCTTATATAACAAAGAAAATTTTATAGTTCAAAAAAAATTTTATTTTTTTTTTATTTTTTTTTTTTATTTTTTAGTTTTTATAATTTTCTGGAAAAAAGATTTTTTTTAAAAATTTTTTTTAAATGTTCAATTATAAATAAAATTTTTTTTTTGCATTAATAAAAAAAAAAACAAATATAAATATAAATAAGTAAATAAATAAATAAATAAATAAATAAATAAATAAATAAATAAATAAATAAATAAATAAATAAATAAATATCAAATAAACAAATAAAAAGCAAATAAACAAATAAATATCAATAAATAAATAAATAAACAAATAATTTTAATTTTTAAATAAATTTAATACAATAAATAATAACTATACAATGACCATTACTGACTTTTTCGTCCCAGCTATTGCCTTTACCAAAGTTTCCGATATTACCAAAGCATACTTTAAAAGCCCAGGAAATCCACCTGCATCACAACTTGCCTATTTACAAAACCCACCATTAGTAAATAATGCACCATCCCTTTATAATTATGTTTATGCCGAGATCATTTTAAATTCAGTCCTCAACTTTAGCACCACTGATGCCTACGGTGCTGGCCCACTCATTACCTCTTTAGGTACTCTCCAAAGTAATATATATACCACCATTAGCGGTTTCTTCCCAGTTTTACTTGCTAATTTACCAAATTGCTTCAACACTGCCGTCGTTGCCACTGCTAAATATGACACCATCAAAAGCAATCTCAATGCTCAAAGGACATTATTAACCAATTTAAAAACTCAATGTTCAACTCTTATTAACTCAATTAACACAACTAAAAATGCTCTCCCAGTAAACCAACCAAATACAGCCTCCTATAATGCTGTAGTTACCTGCTACACTAATGTTGTCGCTGGCATCAACATAGCTTCAACACAAATTGATGCAGCTTCCAGTTTAATTGGTACAATTGGTACAAATTTAGATACCTTATCTGTAACAGCCAGTTATTATCTTGACGATCTTTGTTCAGATGCAGAGTATATGGACAGTGTAAATAATACCTGCAGTAATATTTGCTACTCTATAAATAGTATCTTAGGTTGTCTTAACGAATTCGGTAAAACAAAAGCATTGTAAATTAATTAAAAAAAAAAAATACAAATATATTTATATTTAATTATTTAATATTTATAAATATTGAATAAAAGTATAAATAATAGTAATTATTTTATATTTATATTATTAATAATAATATTAATGATATAATTCCAACAAATAATAATAATAATAATAATAATAATAATAATAATAATAATAATAATAATAATAATAATAATAATAATAAAGAATAGTAATAATTATATTAATAATGATGATAGTGATATCAACCATTATGTATAATAAATACTTTTTAAACTATAAACTTTTTTTTTATTTTTTATTTATTTTTTTAATTTATATAGTTATATCATAATAAAAACTTGCAAACAAATTTATAAAGTTTATAATTATTTTTTATTTATTATAACTAACAATTATTATTTCATTATTTGTTTTTTAAACCACGGGTTTTTAAGAATCCAGCGTTGGATGTTGTTTTTATTTTTTTTTTTTTTTTAATTATTCATTTTAAAGTTGATAATAATTTCCTTTATTATTGTAATATAAAATAACAAATTTCAAAAAAAAAAAAAAAATTTTAAATTTAAATTAAAAAAATTCACAGTTCATAAAATTACCAAATAATTTATTTTTATAAATTATCAGTTTTTTTTTTTTTTAAGAAATCTTAAATTAACAATTGTAAATATAATTTGTAATATTCAATTATTTAAAATATTAAATAGTTTTAACTTTTTTTTTTTTTTTTCAAATAAAATATAGATAATTTATTAAAAAAAATATTAATGGGTAACTTTTATGGGAAATTTTATTCACAAGGAAAAAGATAGAAATACACATTACACATACTTTCAATCTTGGGCTAAGCCTCAAATTTTGGAAAAGGATTTTATCTAAATAGATATTTTTTTTTAAAAAGAAGTTCGAATGTAAGTTGTTTCACAAAAAAAAAAAAAAAAATTATTTTTTTATATTTTTTTTTTCTTTTTTTTTTTTTCAATTTTTTTAAAAATCTTGGCTTCTATTTTTTATAATTTTTTTTTTATTTTTTTTTTTTCAAATAATAATTTTGTGTTTAAAATGGATATTAAAAATTGTGTTTATTTAATTTTAATTCTTTTTTATTTTATTTATAACATAGATGCAGATCAAAAATTTTTTGTAAATTCAAAAACGGGTATTCCTTTTGTTGATCAAGTGGGGGGACAGTGTGGTGATGAAAATTTACCATGCAAAACTTTTAGAGATGTTGGAAAAAGAGCGCTGCTTGTCACCAGCGGAGAAAAGATAACCATCAATGTTGATGCATCATCGTCTCCTATTAGTGGTGATTCTTTAGGAAATCTTTATCCATTGTGTAATGTTAATGTGCAATCTACGATCCAATTTACTGTCAGTGGTGAATCAGCAATAGAATCTTTTGTTAGTTTTGTCCCAGATAAAGATTATTCAGAATTTTCAGTTTGTGATGGTCCCAAAATATTTAGCATTAGAAAAATGGATTTTAATAATTGGAATAATATACCTGTTTTTTATTCAGAATTGGCAGAAGAAGCACAAATAAATATATTATTGGTCAATTTTTCAAATTCTAATAGAATTGTACATAATGAGCCAAAAGAAGGAATATCCTTCGACCCCAACAAATTAATATTTACATTTTCTTCAGTATCATTCAGCGACATAGAACAAACATCATCAGATCCTCCAGTTTATATTGTTGGTGGTACTTTTAAATTCGTAATAAGACTAAACATTGAAAATAATATTCTAAACAATTCACCATTTTTCTATTTATCCAAAAGTGTTTATAATGCTTCTTTTTTCCCAGTAAATTTTGCAAATAACAAAATCAAAAATCACCCTATTTTCTTGTTTGTTGATCCTTTATCAAATGTTTTGCTTTCATATTTCAATTTTACAGATAATACTATTGCTTCAATATCCCAAGTAGTTTATTCAAATAGTAATGAAATAGTTTTCCCAAGTTATGAAATTTCAGATGACCAAACAAATACCATCTCTCTTTTAGACAACTCTATTGTTTCGTTGGCCAATGGATATTTAAATTTTCAATATAGAAATGGCATTTTTGGAGCAAGTAGCTACAGCAAAAATAATCCTTTTATTTATTTGTTTAGAAAAATCAATTCAACTGGAACAGTCTTTTTTGACCAAAAACCATTTTTTTCAACAGATTTATTAAATATTTCAATTGAAGAAATATATATATCAGATTCGGGTAGATTCTTTATCAATGCTTCATATTCAAACATCTCAGTTGGTTTCGCTGGAATCTCTCCATCAAGTTTTGAATACCCATTTATGGGTGACGACAATCTAATCTCATCACCAAGTATCCAAAATTTTAGTAATGAAAAATTCTGTCTTTGTAAAAATTGCTCTTTTAATAATGGAGAATTTGAAGTCGATGTAAACCCAACATACTGTATCAAATTAACCGAAACTCCTATACCATCAGAATCATCGTCATCGTCATCCCCATCACCGTCCTCAGATGATTTAGGAAATCCAAGAGATAACGAAAATAAAAAGAAAAACAATATTATAATCATCGTTGTAATATTAGGTGTAGCTTCAATTTCATCAGTTGTTATATTCTCTATAGTATTTAAGAGACATAGAGAAAAGAAATATTTATTAAATTCATCAACTAGTTTAAGTGGAAGTAGTAGCGAACTTGGTGAAACAACCGTAGCTTCAATTGATAACGACGTATCACCAAATTTGGAATCAGTAATTTACGAAGAAGATGAAGATTATGCAGGTTTGGAAAAATTGTAAAAATAAATCACAATAATCAACAAATTAGTTTTGTATTTTAATAACAATCAAAATTTCATTTGATAATAATTTTATAAAACTAGTTATTTTTTTTTTCATAAAATGAATTTTGTTAATTTTAAAAAATAAATAAAATAATATTTAAAAATCTACACTTTTATTTTTTTTTTTCTCTATTGCTCGATTAATGAGTTAATATATGATAAATCTGATTTTGGTTCGTTATTATTTGATTTATCATTATTGTTTGAATTATAACTTGACTTATTTGTATCATTTTTTTTCTTTTTATTTTTCTTTTTATTTTTTTTATTTTTTGTATTTTTTGTATTACCCACAGAAACTCCATATTCTTTTAATTGTTCTTTGGATAAATGGACAAAACTACATTTTATACCTTTATTACACACACCAGTTTCAGCAAAAGAAAAGCAAAATGGTGGTGGCTGGGATTGTGATTGTTTTTGGTTTTGTAAAAATTGTTGTGGGGGTGGTTTTGAAATTAAACTTGCAATGGGCACCAATGGAGGGGGAACAGTCTCTTGTAATATTGTTGGTATATTTGGGTGTTTAATTTGTAAATCGTAAACATCGTCCTCTTTTTCCTCTATTGATTTATAAATATACACAAAATTATCATTTGGTGTGTGTGATAAAATAAAATATTTTTCATTTAAACTATTATTATTATTTGAAAGTGATTTAATTTTTTTTAAAATTTCTAAAGTTATTTTTGAAGATTTTACTGGTTTAAAATGTGATTTCGGACTCAATATATTAGCCATATCCTTTTTCTCTATTGATAAAATTCTATTGTTCCAAATATTAACCCTTGAAAGTAATAGGTGAGCATCTGGTCTAATAAAGGTATAAGCCCACCATTTGGACGAGTCCGAAATAGTTGTTTCTTCTAACCCTTTCTCTGGTCTATATTCAATTTTAGTTTTTAACCCGATATATCTAAACTTATAATTTGGATCTGAAATTTGACCATGAATTTTACACCTAATTAATATTTTCATACCTCCAAACTCCCATATATTATATGTTAGATTCGATTTTTTTAAATGACTTGGCTGTTCTGAAGATTGCTGTTGTTCTGTAGATTGCTGTTGTTCTGTAGATTTCTGTTGTTGTTGTTGTTGATCATTTATTTTATATTTCTTTTTTGTAAAGTCAATAGCTGGATGGGATGTTGATTTTTCACCCAATGTTAAACCTAATGATTCTATTGCTACATTAAAAAATTTTTCATTTTTTTCTCTATTTGTTATTCTTTTTTTTAATAATGGTTTTTCAATTATTGATACTATTTTTTTAATTACTTTTGTAGATTCTGGTAAAGGTGTCGATGTAGAGGAGGTTTCTCCTGAGGTATTATTATCTGGTATTGTTATATTAAATTCTTTTAAAAATATCGGAATATCCCATTCTTCTGAATATTGGTTTTGTGAATGGTTGTTTATAAATTTAATAAATGATGAAGATGACATTACAATATCTATATTTCTTTTTTCGATGATTTCTTTAACTTGTGGATCCTCTTTTAAAGGAGGTATTGACTTTTTATCCCAATAGCTTAGAGATGAGCCACAATCAAAATAGGATCTAGCTATAGAAATTTCCGTATTTGAGGGTATTTTCTCAAAGTACAGACATTTACCAAGTTCCAATACAGTTTCCCTATGGGTCAATATTGGATCTGTTGAAAGTGGAGTTTGAATTGACATATCCAAAATATCAGTTTTCTTATAGTATCTTGGTAGATTTCTTAGCTCGATTAACTTTCTATTGAAATTTTCATTAATTTGTTTTTCGACCTCTTGGTTAATAAATGAAAAAATATTGGTTGATACAGGTGATAAAGTATTTGTTGGTAGGTCGTTTGTAATTGAATTTGAAAGTTTTAAAATACTATCTAGTATTGTTGGTGCTGGTGATGTTATTTGTGGTGTTGATGTTGATGTTGAAGTTGACTTTAAAATATTTGTTTTCAATATTTTATTATCTATATTACTATTATTTAATGAATCTAAAATTGATGTTGTGGAGGATTTTGTTACAGATGGTTTTTTTAATGAAGATGTGGTCACATTTTGGTTATTAATATTATTATTAATTAGGCTGGTAATGGGTGTCGTGATACTAAATGATGGTTTTTTATTTATATCTAATTTTAATTTCTTATCTTCTGTATTGTTACTTTCATTTTCTAAAAGTGAGTTATCATTTATTGATCTTTCATTTAATAAAGATAACCTTGTTCTTTTTTTACCAATTGTAAGTTCATTATTACTATTACTATTACTATTATTAAAATTAATATTCATATTATCATTTACAATTTCCGTATTATTATCGGCCATAGTTTTATCTTTATCGTTATCGTTATCGTTATCATTATCGTTATCGTTATCTTCATCGCTATCTTCATCGTTGTCATTATTTACATCATCATCTATTAAATCTTTTGGGTAATAGTTGGGTAATCTATCTATAAATTCTTTTTTTGAAGTTTTAATATAAAATTCATCCAATTCTAAACTTGTTTTTGAAATATTTTCAAACTTTATTTCTAAATTTGATTCAAAGATTGAGTTATATTCGCATCTATAGTAATATTATATTGTTAGTATATCTTTAATAAAAATATCATTAAATAAAATATATTTTATTTAATTACCCATTATTTAAAAATTTATAACAATCATTAATCGATGTAATTTCATTATTTTCATTATCATTATTTTGTAAACCTTTTGTTTTTCTTGATAAATTTGACATTTAAAAAAATTTAATAGTTTATTTAGTATCCATAAAATACATAAAAATGAAATGAATAAACAAACTTTTAATAAGGATTAAAATTTAAAAAATTTAAATAAAAATTTTAAAAAAAAAAAAAAATAAAAATAAATTAAAAAAAATATTATTTTTTTTTTTTCGTTTTTTATTTATTATTATTTATTAAAATTCCAAAAAAAAAAAAAACAAATAAATTTAGTTATAAGAAATTTTTTTTTTTTTTTTTTTTTTTGAAATAGTTCAAAAAAAAAAATTAAATCTAAATATTTATTTTAAGATGTTGGTGAATTGTTATTCGATACATTATTATTATTAATATTATTTTCACTATTATTGTCACTATTATTATTTAAAGATTTACTACTAGTTGTTGATTCTAAATCAGAATCAATATTATTATTACTTATATCTTGAGATTGATCATCATCAATTTGAATTTCTTTGAGTTGTGATTCTATAGTTTTTTGTACAATTAAAAGATCCTCTTCAGTTTCAGAGTCAACATCAGCAGCAGCACCAGAATCGGAATCATCTTCGCTAACATCACTATCAAAATCGAAATCTTGATTTGCAACATCTTTGTAGTCTAGTTTTGGTGATTTAATTAAATTTTCAGCGGATGGAGAACGACGTAAAGTTTGGGTTGATGACATATGAGATTTGGTGGATAAACGATTTGCAACTAGAGACATCAAAGTACGTGGTGGAGATAATGCAACACTATGCTTGAAATCTTGAGGTGGCCATTTTTCATCTGGTGAACGTAATTTGTGACGGGTATTGTTTAATGATGGAGCAGCACCACTAAATTGTAATGAAATTGGGTAATAACGTTGAATGGAATTTAAATTGATTGGAGAAAGATAGTCTAAGCCTACTTTAACACTAACATTAATTGTTTTTGTTGGCTCCCATGGTAATATTTTGTTGACTGGGGGATTAACTTTGTTGGTACCTGGTTTTTGTTTTAATAAATATTTATCACATGCTGATATTAATACTTGATCATTATTTTGTTCAGCCTCTTTTTTAATTTGATAAACACTATCTTTGTCGTTTAATAATATTGAAATTTGTAATAAATAAATATATTCACCCAATTTTGAAAAGCAATCTTTGGCTAAATTGTAATGACCAGCATTCATACATTCTCTTCCGAAATCTCTCATATTTTCTTTTAGTTTTAAAAATTGTCTCTTTTCGGTTTCGTTTAATGTTTTGAGTGAGTTCATTCTATTAAATTCTGATGATAAATGACGATTTGCATCATCGTATTGTTTTGATATCCATGCCATTCTAAATTTATCTAATGATGATTGTTTTGATTGTGATGATTTCATTTCATTGGCTAAGGAATATGCTAAATCTGTGAACGATTTCTCTCTAAGTTTATCTAATACAATTCTGCTAATTCTATTGAAATCTAATTTAGATACAATATTTTGTAAGCATGTTGATAAATATTTCTTTTCATATTGAATGAATGGTGGTAATGATAGTAAACCCATGATCAAGCATTCAAGGATACCAATTGCTTGACAACGTATTGAGGTTTCATTTTTACCCGGTACTTGAGGGCCTTGATAACCAAATAACATTCTATCTGGTAAAATGGTAGATAGAATAATTGGGGACTGTGATAATGTTGAAATTGGTCTAACTGGTTGATTATTTTGCAATGTCATATACATTAAATGAGTTGGTGTTGTATAAAGCAATGTCCATTCTAACCAAATTATACTATGGAAATATAAAGAAGAGGTGATCGAATGCTCTGGTGGTGTTGAGATTTGGTTAATAATTTTTAGACGTGAATTAGTAATTAAAATTCTTTGATTTGTTAAAATTGCACAGACATGTTGGGATGATCTTGGATCCGATTGCCATTCAACTTGGAATACCTTTTCGTTTGGTTGTAAAAGTAATTGATCGCCGGTAACATCAACACTATATTGATCTTTAGTTGATGGGTCATGTTGTTGATTTATATTCTTTGAAAAGTAAATACAGTTTTTTTCTTGTGAGAAATATAATACAACTTTGTTGCCAAATAGCGGAGTAGAGTGTACTGATGTAACTTTTGGTAATAAATTATGATTTTTAAATGAGCTGACGCCTTGTTTAGAGAGAGTTGCAACTTTGGCTAATTTGCCATCTAAACCTAAAATTAAAATTTGTTGATTGTTACCTAGAAAAACACAATCTACACCATCACCTTGTTGATTTACTGATCCGTTTAAATCCATTAACAAGTATTTTCCTAATTGAGCTTGGGCGGCTAATGAAAAAGAGTCATAGATTAAAGCGAATAGTTGGAATTCGGTATTGAATAAAAACTTTTTAGGTTTGCAAATTTCTTCGTTACTTGTAGCTATAATTGGTTGTTCAATAAGTTTTCTAGTTATACCATTAAGTGGAAGATATGATTTTACATGGGTACCATCAAAGAATGTAATTTCGGCAGGATAGTTAAAGGTTTGTTCAGGTTCAAAGAAGAAACCCATTGGAACATTAACTTTACTGACAAGAGGGAATGAATGATTTAAATAGTCGTATGAATTTATAGAGTAGATATTTTGATTAATATGTCTTATCGAAGAGAATGGTTGACTATTAATATATGGTGGAAGTGGTGATAACGATGCTGAAATATTTGGTGATGCCTCTAATTGAAGTGTTAAATAATTTTTGGTTGGATGAAATATTATTGAGGTTGCGTTTAATTTTGGTACAGTTAATGGCTTTGAGGATTTTGATAAATAGGATAATGAATCATTAATATCTGGTATACATGGTGGTATCATTGATGATGGAACTACTATTTTTGAATGATAATTGACTTCCCATGTTGAAATTTCTTCATATCCTGCTGGATTACTTGATAATACAAATAACAATGGTAGTTGTGGGTGATGTACAATTGATAAAATATTTTGACCTTTACAAATAAATCCACTATTTTAAATAATAATTAATATTATTATTTTTTTATTATTAAAACTATTATAGTATAGTAAATATTTACCTAGCAATAATTTCTTGTGATGGTGTAACTGATGTTTCACCATAAACTAAAGTTAAACCTGATGAACCAGTCATAACTAAGTATTTACCAGTTGGTTCAAAAACTAAAAAGTAATTTGCTGAATGCTCAATATTTCTAGAGTTTTCATAAGATGGGAATTCCTCTAAATTTGAAAAGGGCATTACTACATTTGTTCTAATATCCCATAGTTTTAAATGACCATCGGTACTTGCTGAGGCTAAAAATGGTCTGTTTGGATGATGTGCAAGGGCTGAAATTGGTTTTTTATGACCCTTTAACTTGAATGGTTGATTACTTACTTTGTTAACAAAATCAGCAACTAAATGTTAAGATAAAAATATTAATATTTGAATTATTATAAAAATTTGTTAACCCTAAAATAGTTAATACTTACCAACAATATCATTTGAATTAACTTTAGAAAAATAAACAGCTGGTTTACAGTGTGAAGCGACTTTACATGTAATAGGTCTATTATCATCAACTTTTAATTGATGGACAATGGTTTGAAGTTTATGGGTTTCTGGGTCAAATAAATATATAATTCCTACTGCTGTAAATACTAAGAGATAGGTTGGTGTTTGATTGTTACCAACTAATGTAATAATATGTTTAATAATTTCATTTTGGTCAATAAATAATTTACCAAAAATACTTTGTGTAATAATATCATAAACTAAATTTAAAATAAGAAAGTTATATTAATAAAAGTTTTTTATTATTATTATTATTTTGTATTATTATATTATGATAATTATTGTTTAAATAATAAGGTATATCTTACAATGAATTTCATTTCTTATGGCAGCATAAAGCACAGGTGCTCTTGGATGAAAACATAAACAATTAAATAAAATTTGATTTGCCATCATATAGTTTGTAGTAATGATTGTATTGGAAGTTAAATGGGATGGTGGTAAATTTGAGGATAGTGAGTTATATTGTAAACCAATTTGGCTGGTACCAGCTCCTATTGAAAGTGTTGAACCAATGGAGGTCTCTGATGAAGCTATTGATGATGCTGAACTAAGTAATAAAATATTATTCGACATATAACCACTGGCACTACTATTCATTGATGTACCATTCATTAATGATGCTGATGATGTGGATGCTGATGATGAGATTTGACTACCTTGTTGCTGATCGGTTGGGGATGAGATTTGGTTTACTGATCCTCCTTCATTTTGGTAATAGTTTTGTTGGTTCGATAACCCACCATTTCCAACTAATACTGTAGAGCTTGATGGTGAATGATATGAACTAGATGTTGTATTACTGACCTTTATACTCGAACAAATTCCAATTTTTAACATTTTTATTTATTATACAAAAAAAAAATATAAAAATATAAACAAATAGAATATTTATTTATTATAACAGTTATTTAATAGTATTTAGGTATTAATACAATATAAAAAAAAGTACAATACCTACTTTATATGAATAAAGAGGTTTATAAAAAAAAAACAATTTCAAACAACTAAAATACAATTGGTGTATAAATATATATCTATATATCTATAAACTAAATCACACTCTTTTAAATTACAACAAATAAAAAACTAAATAAATAATGTATGGTGTGATTTTTGTGATCAAAAAATATTTAAAAAATAAAAAAATAAAAAAAAAGAAAAAATTTAAAAAAAATTTAAAAAAAAAAAAAAATTAAAAAAAAAAATCTTTTTTTTTTTTTTCATATAAAGTTTTTTTATCTTATTTTTTATTTTATTTGGTTTATTATAATTATATATATTGTTTTGGTGTGGTTATGTGGGGTTTTCTTGATTAATGTACACTAGTATTTAGCGATAAGTTATTGACATAAATATTTTTGTAATAATTCATGATTAAATTTATTACATATTGGATCTCTTGAGTAATATCCAAAAGCGGCAATAACTATTGGAGCTAAAACGATTGAAACATTTCTGAGGATATGACTGGGTTTAAAAGAGGAAATTGCAGCCTTTAAAAAAATGGTGAGGATTAGAATATGTGTTTTTTAATGTTATTCGTTGAATTATTATACTTACATCACAAGTTGCATTGCAAAGGTTAACCTCATCGATATCATAGCTTGGTGATTTGTGTTTAGCTGGTTGCTGTTTACCTTTTTTATTTGAATTGTTTGTTATTGCTACACTATTGGTATTATTTTGGTAATATTTATTTGATAAATTATTATTTTCATTTTGGGAAAATAATGCTAAATCATAAATATTTGATTTTGAAAGATTTACCAATTGAATACCACTCTTTTCTAAAGTTCTCCATTGTAATAAAATGAATAATAATAAATTATTAACCTGAGCTATAATTTCCACATATCTACCCTTTATTACTGAATAACAATCTTTATCTAAATTTAAACAATCAATAACTTTGCTTAAAAGCTAGTTTGAAAATTAAATAAAAAATTAGTTAATAGGAATATTTAAATTTTATTTTATACTAAACATACCATATTTCTTAAATTTTCATCAAAGGTGACACAATAGTTCAAAAGGGTAAGGAAATAAGCTGGTGATACTTTGTTGTTTGGGAATAATTTTTCGACATCAAATAAAAAGTCTGAATATTTCATTGCAACTGGTTGGACATTATGTAAAATTAATGCATTAATAAATTCGTCTAATGCCAAATCTAATACAGTTTCTTCTATTTTTACACCATTTTTTTGAATTTTCCTAATAAAATAAAAATTAATATAAAACAATTTTAAATTTTTGTAAAAAAAATATTTACTTTGATTCCAACAAAAGATCTGAAAATTTAACAAATAATTCTAGATTTTGCTCGCTATTAATTTTTGATTTATACAATGCTGGGAAAATAATTTGTAACCACACTATAAAAAAAAAGAATTAATATTAGGTTGATATTTAAAATGACTTTTAATTTTAATACAAACATGATGAGGATACGGATGGATTGGTATTGATTGGTTGATAAAACAACCAAAGATATAATGATACTACATTTGGTTTGAGTGATTGTAAATTAAGAGATTTAAAATGATTTGCATTCTTTAATAAGGCATCTGGGAAATATCTTAAGATTGTTTGAAGTAAAATTTCTAGACCAACACCACTAGTTGTCATTGAACCTTTATCTTTTCTTAAAATTGATACAATATTATTAGTTAAAAAAATAACTGTTGGAATAATATTACCAATTGGTTTTCTTTCAAAAAATGAAATTGTTTCTTTTTTAAATTTTTCATCAAATTTTGATAAATAATCTATTAAAAAAAAAATGGTAAGTATTTTACTAAACAACATTTTTATTTTAATAAAACTTACCTAGTTTCTGATGATATACAGTTTGGTCGCTTGGTACTTTACCAAAATGGTTTTCTAAAAATTCAGAAACATATTGAACTTGAATATCGACAACTGAGGGAAATTTAGTTTCAACATTCTTTAATAATTCATAATATTTGTCAAACTCAAACTAAAGTATTTATTATAAAAAATAAAAAATAAAAAGTTAATAATTTTTGTTTTTTTAAAATTAATTTAATGGCTGTAATTACAGTTTTGAGAGCTTCAGCAAATGCTAATCTTTCATTTGATTGTGGTTGATTTTGTTGTTGTTTTTGTTGTTGTTTTTGTTTTTTTTGTTTTTGTTTTAATTTTAGTTGTTTTTCTTTTTCTCTAATTTCAGTTAGTTTACCTGGATTAAAACTGTACCCATTATCTGGGTTCTCATATTGTTTTTGGAGTTGTCTTTTTGGATGTGAATGTTGTTCTACACCAACTTCACCATCTGATGCATCATCATCTAAAATATTCCATGGATTATAATTGGTTGGTCTATTTTTAATTGAAAATGCTTTAGATGAATCTGAAAATAACTCTGCAATTTTTTTTTGTTTTTCCTTTATAAATGAAAAAAAAAATAATTAGCAATTAAATATAGATGATATTATTTTCATTGCTATCATCATTATTATAAAGTACATACATCATGTTCTTTTTGTTCTTGATCTCTCTTTTTCTTTTTTTCATGTTCTCTAACCTCTTTTTTTTCTTTTCTTTCTCTATTTTTTTCTTCTTTGGTTGGGACACTAGTCCACTCACCTTCATCACTATCATACGAATTGTTATTTGTTGTAACATGGTTGTTATTGTTGTTGCCCTTTTTTTTAGCCATTTTTGATGTTGTAAATAATTCTGTTTATAATAAAAAAAATAATAATGAAAATGAAAAAAATTTTTGGAAATAAAAAAAATTTTTATTTTTAATTTAAAAAAAATTTATAAAAAAATTTTATAAAAAATATTTTAATATATTTATTTACTTTTTATAAGTTTAAAATCACCAAGAATATAAATTTTTATAGAAAGGGATATTAATAAAATTTTTAAATAAAAAAAAAAATATAATAATAAAAAAAAAAAAAAAAAAAATTTTTTTTTTTTTTTTTTTTAAGATAATACACTTGAATTTTATTTAAAACCAAGACAAATCATATTAACTATCTTTTTATTCTAATAAAATAATTAAATATTAATTTTTTTTATAATTTTTTTAAATAAAATAATTGTTATATAGGATATTTTTACTGACAAAAAAAATAAAATTAAAAAACTAAAAAACTAAATTTAAATTTTAAAACTATGTAGTATTATTTTTTTTAAAAAAAAATAGATAAAATGGACAATTGGTTAAATATAGATATTAATAACATTGGTTACTTTGATAGAGATTGTGATAGTTATAGCGACAGTGATAGTTATAGCGATAGTGATAGTAACAGCATCAGTGATAGTTATAGTGATGATAGTTGCAACAGCCATAAAGAAAAAGAACCATGCATTAGGGAACTATGGAATAAAGAAGAAAAAGAGCATTTATTAAAACTTGTTAAAGAAAATGGTTTAAAAAATTGGAGTGATATTTCTAAAAAGATGTTTCCTTTCAAAAAAACCAAAGTTCAATGTTGTTTTCATTTCAATCATTTTCTTAAAACTAGAAATGACAATTTAAAAAAAGGTCGTTGGAATAGCTCAGAAGATTTGCAATTGAAACATTTAGTTAATAAGTATGGTGCTAAAAAATGGAGATATATCTCTTTTTTATTAAACTCTGGTAGAAACTATCGTCAATGTTCAAATAGGTACTATTATTTAAAATCTGAAAATAAAGGTAGATTTTTAGAAAAATGGACCTGTATGTAAAAATTTATAATAAAAAATAAATATTTAATTTCTTACCAACTCATATTTAAATATTTAGCTGAAGAAGATATAAAATTAAAGCAACTAGTTAGAAAATATGGCACCAATGATTGGTCAACATTAAGTTTGGAAATGGAAAATAGAAATAAAACCCAATGTTGTAATAGATATCATGGACATTTAAAAAAAAGAATGAATAATAATTTAAATGATGAAGCCACCCCAATTGCCGAACCTTTAGAAAATTTTCCAAAACCATTACAACATTCCAATAACTATGAATTCCAATATCCAAACTTTAATATAATTCATGAACTTTTTGAACTACACCCAGAATATCAACTATCACAATTTGAAATGTGATTCAAATTAATATTGTTGTTGAAGAATTTCTACTACAATCCCAAGGATATCGAAAAATTCTTTTTGTTCAAAACATCTTCAATAAATATTAAAAATGAATTAAAATTTTTTATTTAAAATAAAAATAAGAATTATATTAAATTTTGATCCGATTATCGATTTCTTATCAATATTTTTTTTTTCATCTTATTTTTAACCCATCAAAAAAAATACAAAAATGGGAATACCAATCCCTATTCTAAAAAAAAACAAATAAAAAAAAAAAACAATTTGGATATAAAAAAAATTAAAATAATTTAAAATTAATTTTTTTTTTTTTTTAGGTGTGAAAATCTGGCGGCTAGTTGTAATGGTTATTTTTTTTTTAATTATAACTATGCCCACATAACGGCATCATTATGCCATAATCAAACCATAATAAACTTATCATTACATGAAATTATAAAAAAAATAAATATAATAAAAAAATTAAAAAATTAAAAAAAATTAATAAAAAAAAAAAAAAATTTTATTTATTTTTAAAAAAAATTTTCATAAAATATAAAATAATATTTAATTATTTATTAGTCTTAAACTTCCTAATTCGGATTTATATAGTTATTAAAATTTTATTTAATTTTTTTTTTTTTTTTTTAAAGAACTATAGAAATATTCGAATAAGAAAATATAGATTAAAGTGTTTTTCATTTTCATTAGCTAATTAATTTTTTTTATTTTAATTTAATTATTAAATAATAGTAAATAATAAAAAATAATAAATAAAAATAATTAATTAAATTATATAGTATTTAACACAAACACACATATTTCAAACTATTAATTTTTATATCACACAAAATAAATAATAGATAATTTATACAATAAACATATAAATTATTTATGAAGAAATAAAATATCACTAATAAATCAAATTTTTTGTAATAAAATTTAAAATAGTTTAAATAATAATTTAAAAGTTCTTTTAAATAATAAATAATTATTTTATTCAATAACAATAACAAAAAAAAAATAATATATTTCCCAATAATTGTAATAACACAAAATATTTTTTTTATTTCATTTAGTTTTTAATAAAGGTTATAGCAATAACAATAGCAATAGCAATAGTAATAGCAATAACAACAAAAACAATAAATGGATTTTAAAGATGAAAACAATTCATCAGGAGGATTGGTAGATGGGGCAATTATATTAGATGAGGAAATAAATAAAAATCAAATCAATAATAATAATTATAAAAACGACGATAATGATAACTATAGTTCAACTCATAATAAAACCAAAGACAGCTCATCAAATTTATTAAATAGAGAAGATACCTATAAGCGTTATGGATATCAAGAAGGTGAGTTTAATTCAGAAAATAATCAAAATAATTCAGAGCACTCTTCATTAAATAAAAAAGGTATAAGAAATTTAATATCACCTATTAGTCCTCACCTCACATCTTCGTCGTCTTTTTCAAATATCAATGATATTGATAATAATAGTAATAGTAATATAAACGAAAATGATAACGAAATCACATTAAATAATGACACCAACAAAAATAACGATGACAAAAATAATTATAATAATAATAATTTAGAAGGTAGCAGCGGGTTTGGTGGTGAAAATAGTATTAAGAAAAGTATTAGTAGTGGTTATATAAACGAAAATAATTTAGACAATTTAAATAATAATAGTAATATATTAAAAAATTTCAATAATCATGACCACTTTGAAAATACTTTAAATAATAATAATTTAGAATCAAATTCTATCCATCCACAAAAAAATAAAATTCAAAAAAAAATTAAAAAATTAAAAAAATCTAAAAATGCTGAAAAGGGTTCAAATAATTCAAAAAATAATTTAAAAAATAATAATTTTGAAAATAAACAACAACAACAGGCCTCAGAAAATTCTATTGGTAATAGTACAATAAATAGTGAACAAAATAAAGTTATTTTCGATAATAGTTTAAAAAACAGTAATAATAATTTTTTAAATAATCAAAATCAACAATCACAACAACTACAAAAACAAATAAAAATGGAGTTATCAGATCCAATTTCAGACCAACAATTGGAGACCTCCACTGATATAACAACCAATAGTGATACATTAGAAAATGATAATAATACTACATCAACTTCTCTTAATAATAGTAACCATAATAGTGTCGAAAATAGTCCAAAATTAAAACCCCAAGAAACTTCAAACACTACTGACCCCACCACTACTACTACCACTACCAATACCACTACTACCACCCTATCACCATTAGAAGATAGCAATAATACCAACAACCAAAAAGTTGAAAACTCAAATTTAAAAGTCGAATGTGAATATTAAATTTTTAATATTTATATTTTTTCGTATTTTTTTAAAAAAAAATTTTAAATAATTAAAATTTTTTATTTATTTCATTTTAATTTACTTTTTTTTTTGTATAGCTTGTAATAATAATTTTAATAATATATATGTTACATTTTTTTTAATAATATTTTTAGTTTTTCAAAATTTTTTTTTTAATACTAACCATTTTTTCATTTAAATATAGATCGAAACGAGCCAGAGGAATACGATAGACAACAATTTTATGAATATAGAGATGACCACAGAGAGAATGGTGAGCATGGTGAACCATCCATAAAAACCGAAGAAGATCTTAATAAGAAATATAGCGATTTTAATGAAGGAAAAAGATTGAAAAATCTTAGTTATTGGTTATATTTTAAATTCCTATTTAACAAAAACAAATACAAATGGGATATTAATCAAAATAAAAGGTTTTATCTAGCTGCTCAGATTATAACCAGATTTGGTTTTCTTTCAAAAAGTAAGTTTTTAGAAAAATTTTTATAAAAATTTTTAATTTAATATTTAAATTTATTAATTTATTTTTTTATAAAGCAATTTTATATTGTTCATTAGGTGTTTTATCCATTGCAGCTGCAGTTGATAAAGAAAGATCTGTACAGGGCCCAGACGGTGTTTTTGAGGAATTACAAGAGATGTTTAGTGGTGGTGTAATTATTTTATTGCTTTTAGGTTTATGGTCATATGGTTGCTGGGGTATTTTTTATATTGTTTTTGATGTCGATCAACTAGGTCATAAAGGTGCAGGTCCAATTTTAAAAAGATTTGGTAGAATTTTTTCATCCGGTTTCTACTTTGTATTAGGTGTAGATGCTGCTCGTGTTGTCGCTCATACAAGAAAACAAGAAAGTGGTACATCTCATATCCTAGGTTTCCTCTATAAATATGTCTTTGGTAAAATTATAGTATGTGTGTTGGGTGTCACATTCTTTGTTGTATCTTTGGTATATTTAATATATTTTATTAAACCAGATAAATTCAAGCGTGAACTTTCAACCGAACGTATGAACAAATATTTATATTGGAGCGCTTTGGGTTTTGCTAGAATTGGTGCTGTCGGAAGATCAATGTTCTTTGGTGCTTTTGGTGGTGTTTTAATTAAAGCTGTGGCCGATATCAACAAGGGAAAAGAAGCTGATACTTCATTATTGGGTTTCCAGGGTGTTTTCCAACAAATTGCCAACTATAATACTACGCTTCTATTTATTATTGCCATTTTAATTATGTTTTATGCTTTATGGTGTTTTTGGTTAATGTTTTTCAGAAGGCTACCAGCTCATCAAGATGCCAAATATGCTCGTGAGGTCTTGGGTAGTGCAATCGATAAAAAGTATGTCTTTAATGGTATTCTCTTTAGAATTTTAAAGAATTATGAAGACCAAGAAAATGATCAAGATGTAAATGACTTGTCCGAATATAATGAACATCATGCTAATGATGTTATGTCACCATCACTATCTAAAAATATACCATTTAAACAAAATGTCGATAATGATAATAATAATAATAACAACCAAGAAAATTTAGATGGAAATACCTTTAATTATTATGTTGAAAATCAAAAGGAAATTCCTTCAAATATCGATAAAACTTATAATATTTAAAAATTTATAATAAAAAGTAAAAAATATAATGTATATTTATATTTAAATATTTTATTTAATTTTATTTTATTTGTTTTATTTATATAATAAAATATTTATTTGTATATATTTTTATATTTATATTTAGTTACAGGTAACTCTATATGGCATATCAACGCCTTTGCCATTGGTGCAACCATCTGTATCAATTTGAGTGCAATCGCCGGTACCTGAGCAAAGGAAAACTTCTGGTTTTTTATCAACACACATGAATTTACTAAAGTTATTTGAAAAGCCATTTGTAAAGAAAATACTGTAAGTTGGACCAGAACAGTAGTAGCTATAGTAATAGTAGTTATAAACAACAGCATCGGTTGGAACTGAATCTGAAATTGAGAAAATTGATGAGAAGGTATATGGTGAATCTAAAAATTGGAAATTAACACATTCATTGATGGCATAGGCATAGTTGATTGGACTGTCACTTGAGCAATTTGGACCTAAATAGGAAATTTGGATATGAGAGCCGTTAACTTGATTTATACTTAAATTCCAATCATTAACACTGATACATGTGCCCATTGGGAGATAATAACCAACACCATAGGTTTCACCGCAGCTATCACTTCCTTTTGGAATAATAGTAAGATAGCTGTTTGCATTAGCAAAATTTATTAAAACTGTAATAAATAAAATTAAACTTAATAATTTCATTTTTATGTATATATTTAAATGATTCGGTTGATGTTTTATTATAATAAATAAGCAAAAAAAAAAAAAAAAAAGGTTGTTATAAAAAATTTTATAAAAAAAAAAAAAATTATAAAAAATGAGTGATATTGTGAGCAATGTATAGGGGCATGGTTTCCAATCAATGTACAATGATTATTTTTTTTTATAAATATCTTAGGAGAAAAAAAATTTATTTAATTTTTTTTTTTTTTTATAATTTTTTTTTTTTAAAGCTCGAAAAAAAATAAATATTAATTATCTCTTTTTAAATCTCATTTTTATATAAAAAAAAAAATTATTTTTTATAAATAAATAATATGAATTTTTTATTATTTTTTTTTTATTGTGATAATTTTACAAAAACGCTATTTAAAATAATTTATTAGTTTTATTAATTATTATTATTATTGATTTATTATTATTGTTGTTGGTTTATTTATAGCCTTTGTCTTGCGTTTTTCATTGTTATAAAGAAAGATTCCAATTTATCGTGCATAGCAGCCATTTCGGGTGGTCTTAAAGTGGCATGTAAACGAAGACCTTGTTCAGTAACAGCTAATTGTTGTTCTAATGAGGCTTTTAAAAGATCAGCAATTTCTTTATATTCTGGATGTTGCTTGAGATAATCTTCGCTAAGGAAAGTTTCATAACGACTAACACCACCATTTACAGAGGCATCAATAATACCATTTAATAACATTGTTAATGGTGAAATACTTTCTTGTGGACTAGCTTGATGTTTATCGATTTTAGCCAAGAGTTCTTCATTCTTTTGAATGATTGAGTTGAGTGCGTTTTCAATTGGACTAAGCTCGACTTGTTTACGTTCAGTAATTAAACAACGACGTTCGGTACATGGGAATGAGTTTTCACAAATGAAATAGAGGTTCATTACCCAGAGATCTTCGAATTCGTTTTGAGATTTTGTACCACTATTCTTTTTGAATGGTTTGCTATAAACAAATACATTAACTTTATTTCTAGCGTTGAATTGTTGAACACGATGTGGAACACGTTTTTTATTTGAGAATAAATCCAAGAAACCACTGTGACGTTTTTCGATTTCGTTGGCATTCGAAACATTGACTGATGTTATTAAAAGATATTGACCATCACTATCTTGAATTGATTGGGCTGGAACTTCGGTAGTCTTTAAAAGTTCAGCTTTTGGCCATTTATCTTGAATTTTTGAAATGAAATCTGATAATCTATCAAATTGATTACCTTTATAAATAAACTCTTTGTTTTGAATTGAAAGTGGGAATTTCTTTCCATAATAGCCTACTCTAAAGTAATCTTCAAAAATTGGATCTTGTGATTCATTAATTTTTTGATAGAAGGTGCTTTGTTGACGAAGATATGTGGCAGCAGAATTCATTTCGCAAATATTCTTTGTAAAATGGTGAATGAGTTCTTTGAGTAATGGAATAGCCCTGTCCCAAGCTTTTCCATTATTATAACATAATAAAACTTCTTTATAAAGATATTCTTTTCTTTCTGATTCTTTTTGTTCAACGAAATGACCATATTCGTTTTGTGTTGCACCAACAACCTTATTATGGTCCCAATTGTAAAGAGATGCATGAAGCATTAAAGTAACGGCGGCTTCAACATAGTTACCCAATTCATAGTGTCTTCTGCTTGTCATATGAACATATCTAATGAAATGATTGATTCTTTTATGTTCAAGTAAGTAGTTGATTAATTTGCTAACGCTTGAAAAGATTTCTTCTTCGTCGTTATTCTTAACATCACTCATAAAGTTGGTGACTAAAATGAGGAAATGGTTGATATCATTGATAAATTGTTCAGCTTTCTTTTTGATAGCATCTGTCGATTTACTTAAAACTAAAGACATACATTGAGTATTGAAGAAAGTAGAGAATGATCTCATTGTAAATGGTAATTTACCGTCGGCTCTTGATACAATTGGCCAACCCTTTCTATTGGGTTTTTCTGTGCAAATTTCTAAAAGTGAGTCCATAGTATGATAGAAGAGTTCTGTATATGATTCGGTTTGAATAATTTCACTTTCTAACATATCGTAAAAAATCTTTGTAGCAACACGTTTAGCGTCCAATGTATCACTAATTGAAAGTTTGACGATTGGATTAATTAAAACTGAAATAAATGATGATCTCTCTTTAACTGGTACAGTGGCCCATACTCTTTCGAAAACTCTTGCCATTTCAATTCTAACATCACCACATCTAGTTTTAATGAAAACTGCTTTAGCTGGATTGACTGATTCGAAATGAAGATCTTTACAATTTAAATATGAGCTGGTTAATAAAAAGAATGCTCTCCATTGAGGAAATTCGAATTGGCCTTGACGTGATAAACTACCGCTGCCACCAGTTGATGCTGAACTACTACCACTATTACCATCATTATTGCTAGCACTTGGAAGATAGAAAATTACATCTTCGAGAATTCTGGTCATTCTAAGAATAGTTTTCAATTGGAATGCTGTAAATGTCCAAAAATCTGATGGGAATTTTGGTGATTCAAATAATAGTTGCAAACTATCATAGAGATCGATGAAAAAGTTTTTGTAGGTTGGTGTGACAGACTTGTTTAACATTTCCCAATGTTGAACACCTGATAAACGGGCAGTACCTAAAATAAAGGCATATATTTTAATTCTAAGATTATTTTGGCTTTCTTCGTTCATAGTTGGTACCATTGCAGCTAATGATGCACTTGTGGCAGCATTAAGTGTTAATGAAACCGAGCTAGAGCTTCGACGTTTCAAACTATCGTTACTGGCAACACTAGTAATAACACCGACATTTAATAATTGTAAAAGTTCTAAAATTGGTACAAAGAAATGAAGCATTTCCATTAACCATGGATCTTTATCTTTACCACGTAATTCTGACTTGGTGATCATAATATCTACGATAAGACCAAGTATCATTAAGCACATATCGGTTTCCTCGCTAGATTTACCAAAATGGAAATGAAGTAATTGGAAAACTAAAGGTAATAAATGTTTTCTAGTTTCTTTACATAACATCATTGGACCATTGATATATGATGAAAGTAATTTGAGTTTTAAGATGTTGAATGTTTTCTTTTTATCGTCTGGTTGGATTGATTTCATAAACTTCAAAGCGATAATACCCATTTCTTCAACGGTGAAAAATTGTTTTAAATCTGAAAACATACTTTCGAAATTCTTTAAAGCAATGGTTTTGGCACCAATTAATGATGGGATGTCACTTAACATAATTTCACAAAGAATATCAACTACACTCTTTAAATTGGTTTGATATGATTCGTTTCCAATGGTTTCTTTGTTTGTGAATTTGGTTTTTGAGGCAACTACAAATTTGAAAATATATTCTAATGCTTTTAATGATGAACTAATACGAGAGGCATTTGCTGGATCTTGGAAATTTTCAAGGTTTTTAACGACTGAACGTAAAAGATGGGTGTGTGCTGTAATACCTGTTAATGATCCATGTTTATTGGAGCTACTTAAAGGAGTACCAAAGAATTTTGAGGCATAAAGATCCAATGCTGGACGATAGTTACATGTTCTTGAATCTACCAAAACACCAATAATGAAAACTATCGATCTAAAGATGTCCATTGATAATGGTGAATCATTTAATTGTTGATCTAAAATGGAGAGGAAGTTATAGAAGATTTCTTGAAGATTACGAACTAATTCTTGTGCACCTAAAAAAGTAATATCTTTAATTAATGAGCTAAGATCACCAGAGTATGAGGCCCAATGTGAAAGATTGACAACTGATGGATTTTGAGTGAGACAGGTTGAGACAAAAGTAGTTCTAATTTTAAGAGTATCTAATTTCTTTTGTGATTTGCTAGATTTGTCGCTTTCGATAACACCATTGATATAGGTTGATACTGGAATGTCGTCAGTTGAACATTTATAAATGTTAATAGTATATTGACCATCTTTAACAATAGCACCTTCATCAGAAATGAAACGAAGATAACCAAAACCAATTGTTGTTCTTTCCTTATCTTTCTTTTCAGAGCACTGTCTAAATAAAAAGAAAAGGTGACTCTTTTCAAATGTTTTTGCAGCGACCCAAACTTTAATAATTTCATGCCATTTACATAAAGCGGAGGGAATTAGTGGTGTTTTAAAATCAGAGGTTGAAACTTGACCATTTGCAAATTTGATAGCGTCGTGTACAATTTGACCACTTTCAGCTCTAACTTGAACTTGTACTTCAATATTTTTATCAGAGAAATCACCTTCCTCAATTTGGATATACATATCATTTCTTTCGCTTCCTGGTAATACAACTTCAGGTAGTTGAAGTTTTAAGCTTGTTGTAACGCTTCTATAGTCTGGATATTCTTGAAGGAATTGTTGATAGTCACCAACAAAGTGTTGAATTGTAAATACGACACCTTTGGCTCTAGTAATTGGTTCATAGAGAGCAGTTTGTTCGTTAATAATAGTTTCGTGGAGATTATAAAAACTATTTTCATTTGATGTGGTGTTAAGAGTGATCATTAATTCACTAACACCTTCATTTGAGAGATCTAATTTCTTTACACCACAACCAACAAACTTTCTAAATTTATTACCTGATGCTGCTGTTGAGCTTGAACCGACACCACCTGCCATATTTGAACGTGTAAGAGTTGGTGAAGAATTTGGGTCTTTTGATGAAAGTGAATTGGTTTTTCTATATAATTTGGCAACTAAATATAAATCTGAATTTAATTCTTTTTGTTCTAAATCTCTAAATATAGTTCTAATTCTTTCATTGGGGTTTTCTGGTTCAACAAAAATACCGCTTGGTGGGACTATACCACAATAACTTTCAGAAATAAATTTATTTTCATTTTTGCAATAAATTGATAAAACTATATCTATATAATCACCAGACTATAAAAGTAAAATATTAGTATAATGACAAATCAAATAATTATAATTTGAATAATAGAGTAAAACTTACTGAATATAAAAAATTATTTAATGATATTAAAACTTGGGAAGAAAATTTAGTTGAAACATCTTGAGAATTTAAATTTGTTGTTGATTGACTTGCACCATTTAATAAAAACGATCTATTTTTCAATTTAATTGGGGTCATTTTTTTAGAAGGTGAGTTTGAGAGTATTGGTGAATTTAAATTTAAAGATGAAAGAGAACTATTTAAACCTGGAATAGAGGATGAGTGAGAGGATGGCGATTGAGAGGTTACAGAAATATATGAAGAGCTAATGGAAGATGGTGAATTAATATTTAATGGAGATGAAATTGCTGATGCAGAACCACCTAAACCGTTAATATTGCCATTTTGTGAAAAACCATTACTCGATGATAATTGTGATGAACCAATACTACTATTACTTGAGTTTAAGTGTGTACTTGGTGGAGCCATACCACCACTCATTGATAATGATGATGAAGAACCTTTTTTTAAAACATTTGAGAGGAAATTTTTAGAACTACCTTGTTTAATTAATTTAGATGAAAGGAAAGATCCGCCACCTGGAGATGAAGAGAATTGATTTAAATCTTTAGTTGAGTTTGAAAGTGGAGAGCTATTACCCATTGATGATAGAATATTACTGCTATGTTGTGGCGAAGATGGTAAATTTGTACTTGAATTGGTTGGTGAGGATTGGCCACTGGAAATTGGTGATTGGCCAACAGAGGAGGAGTTTGGTGATTGTTGTTGTGCTAATGTCGAGGGGGATGAGTTTGGTGATTGTGATAATGCTACATTGGTTCCATTTAATAAATTATTTGTCGAATATGAAGATGGTAACCCTATATTATGATTTGAACTATTGATATTATTTATATTATTGATTGAACTATTTGATGGGCTATTAATCTGACCATTGCTAGAATTCAGACTATTTAAACTATTTAAATTATTACTATTGTTATTACTATTACTTTCAATTGATTCAAATTCATATGAATCTCTAAAGCTATTATATTCTAATTTTTTTTCTTGATACATTGTACATAAAGTAAAAACACCAGTATTCTCGGCATCGGCTAAAATGAGATCACTAGCTACAGTTGGTTGAATATTTACACTACTTCTTTGAGAACTTTGAGCAGCACTAATGCTATATGGATTAGAAATTTCTTTTCTTAATACTATTGACATACCTGTTTCTCTTCTACCTTCATCTATAATTGCTAAAATCCTATCTCTAAGATCAAATGTAATGTCTTTAGGGGTTTTAAACTGAAGTAATTGATTTCTGAATTGTACCAATTGGGAAATTTTTGATGATAATATTTTAAATTCATTATATAATTTATTATTTGAATAAATCTTTAACAATGTTGCCCACTCTACAATAGTTGATGTAATTTCATTAATAATTGATGAGTTTGACATTTCTTCATTGGTTAAATTTCTATATTATTAAAATAATAAAATTAGTATGCATATTTTTTTTTTTTTGTTTTAAAATATAATTTATGAAAAAATTACAATTTTTGACAGATTGGAATATGGTTTGGTAATGTAGTTGGATCATCGATATCACTATGTTCGGGTAAAATAATTACAAATGATTGTGGGAAAATACCACTCTCCTGTGTTGTAACTGATACACCACTGTACCATCCTGCCGTTTGATCTTGTGAAGTCTGTGCATAAATTTGCACAAAATCGCCCACTGATAATGGTAATTGAAATTTATGTGTTGCATTAAATGGAAATAATACTAAATGGAAAATATAAAAATTAATATCTTTGAAATAAAAAAAAGCTAAATAATATCGTCTAAAAAGATTTTATCTTACCTATACCAGTTTTTGAAACATTTGTCCACTCATCAAGTCTTCTTGGTGTTGAAACTGAATGTCGATTAGGATTTGATACAGATGTCATTTTTATTTTATTTGCTATTCTATTTTATAGTTATTGTTGTGTTGGGGTTTATAAATTATAATGATTTTAATTTAATTTGGTAATATTACTATAGTATATATTTGAAAGGTTTTTTAAATTAAATTATTTTTTAAAAAAAAAAAAAAATCATACAATATAATAATATTATTATTTGAAAAGATATATAAAATTAGAAATCTGTTATTTTTGATATTGTTATTTTTTAATTAATTTGAAAAAAAAAAAAATTTTAATTTGATTAATTATTAATTTTAAAAAAAATTTTGATGTTACTATAATGATGCTACAATTATACTATACAATTATTACTAAATATAAATTTATAAAAAAATTATAAATAAATGAATAAAAAAATAATTTATATTAGTAAGGCGATTTTATTTTTAAGGATTTAATTTTTTAAATAGTTTGATTTTTATATTATTATTATTATTATAAATTAATAACTATTATTGAAAATAAAAAAAAAAAAAATAAATAAAAAAAAATAACAAAAAAATAATAAAAATAATAATAAATATATAAAATAGAAATGATAAAGTTACATTAAAAAATAAATAATAAATAATAATAATAAATTTAAAAAATAAATTTAAAAATTTAAAAAAAAATAAAAAAACAAAAATAAAAAATATTATGATAATTTAATATATAAATAAAATATAAAATAAATGGTAACAATAATAAATAATCACTATTCTATATAGAATGTATTATAGTATTATATATTTATTTTTTAAAAAAATCACTAATACCACTGTTTTGTGTTCTTTAAATATTTTTTTTTTTTTTTTTTTTTTTTTTGCAATTTTTTTAAAAAAAAAAATAAAAATAGCACAAAGGGAGTTGGTGGTGTGTGAGAGTGCATGTATGTTATGTGTGGGTGGTAGTATGTGAGTGTGAGTAAGTGTGTGTGTAAAGTACTCTTTATTTTGATTTTTTTATTATAAAATTATATATACTCTTTTCTCTTTGTTATTGTGTGTTTTGTGTGATATTTTATTTTTTTAATATTTTGGTGTACACTCTAAATATCAATAATTTTAAAATTATTGATTTAAAATTTTATGATATCAAATTTATGAAATAATCCCCCCTTAAATTTAATTAATACAACTACACTATACCATACTATACATAAATACTTTTGAAGGAATGACTGTTTTACAAAAAAGATAATAGTATGTTTTATATAAAATATATTCTATTATTTTATATTATATATATACCAAATATACATATATTATATAAATTTAAACAAACAAATAAATAAATTAAAAAATTTTGAAAAGTAAAATTATTAAAAAAAAAAAAAAAAAAAAAAAGCAAAATTTAAAATTTAAAATTTAAAATTAAAAAAAAAAAAAAAAAAATTAAACCTATTGATATATCTTTATTTATTTAATTATTTTTAATGGTATTGTTAAATTATTTTAATGTTTACCATATTTATATATGTATTATATAAATTATAGTATTAATTAACAATAAACACCCACAAAAAACACACAAATTATATAAAAATAAACAATGCACACCCTAAAAAAACAAGTGTGTGGTTATTTAACCATTTATTATATACAATTCAAATGAGACTGAGAGTTGATGATGTTTTTTTTTTTTTTTTTGATGATATATTTAGTTATATTATTTAATTTTTTATTGTAGTAATAGTAATAGTAGTGTGTGACAGTGGGTGTGCTAAAAGCAAATCCATAATAAAATTAAATAATGTTTTTTTTATAAAATAAAAAAGTGAAGAAATTAAACAAAATAGTGGTACATATAAACAAAAATAAATAAAAAATAAAATCCTC